>NW_028296645.1:300000-403065 GCF_055471065.1 Atractosteus spatula | reverse complement strand
CAGCCCTTATCCCCAGTGTGCTGAAATTGTCAAAACGTGTTTTTTAGCAGAAATAAAGACGTTTAGGCAACTTTGGTCACCCCCATGTAAGTTATAGGGCAGGAACAGCATAGTTTTCAAAATGTGTTTTTCAGCACGAAATAAACGCGTTTTCTCAGCCCTTAGAATCGCAGTGTAACTGCCTGGCTCAGAAGAGCCCCCTGAGTCAGCCCTTAACCCCAGTGTGCTGAAATTGTCAAAACGTGTTTTTCAGCAGAAATAAAGACGTTTAGGCAACTTTGGTCACCCCCATGTAAGTTATAGGGCAGGAACAGCACAGTTTTCAAAACGTGTTTTTCAGCCCGAAATAAACGCGTTTTCTCAGCCCTTAGAATCGCAGTGTAACTGCCTGGCTCAGAAGAGCCCCCTGAGTCAGCCCTTAACCCCAGTGTGCTGAAATTGTCAAAACGTGTTTTTCAGCAGAAATAAAGACGTTTAGGCAACTTTGGTCACCCCCATGTAAGTTATAGGGCAGGAACAGCACAGTTTTCAAAACGTGTTTTTCAGCCCGAAATAAACGCGTTTTCTCAGCCCTTAGAATCGCAGTGTAACTGCCTGGCTCAGAAGAGCCCCCTGAGTCAGCCCTTAACCCCAGTGTGCTGAAATTGTCAAAACGTGTTTTTCAGCAGAAATAAACACGTTTAGGCAACTTTGGTCACCCCCATGTAAGTTATAGGGCAGGAACAGCATAGTTTTCAAAACGTGTTTTTCAGCCCGAAATAAACGCGTTTTCTCAGCCCTTAGAAGCACAGTGTAACTGCCTGGCTCAGAAGAGCCCCCTGAGTCAGCCCTTAACCCCAGTGTGCTGAAATTGTCAAAACGTGTTTTTCAGCAGAAATAAAGACGTTTAGGCAACTTTGGTCACCCCCATGTAAGTTATAGGGCAGGAACAGCATAGTTTTCAAAACGTGTTTTTCAGCACGAAATAAACGCGTTTTCTCAGCCCTTAGAATCGCAGTGTAACTGCCTGGCTCAGAAGAGCCCCCTGAGTCAGCCCTTAACCCCAGTGTGCTGAAATTGTCAAAACGTGTTTTTCAGCAGAAATAAAGACGTTTAGGCAACTTTGGTCACCCCCATGTAAGTTATAGGGCAGGAACAGCACAGTTTTCAAAACGTGTTTTTCAGCACGAAATAAACTCGTTTTCTCAGCCCTTAGAATCGCAGTGTAACTGCCTGGCTCAGAAGAGCCCCCTGAGTCAGCCCTTAACCCCAGTGTGCTGAAATTGTCAAAACGTGTTTTTCAGCAGAAATAAAGACGTTTAGGCAACTTTGGTCACCCCCATGTAAGTTATAGGGCAGGAACAGCACAGTTTTCAAAACGTGTTTTTCAGCCCGAAATAAACGCGTTTTCTCAGCCCTTAGAATCGCAGTGTAACTGCTTGGCTCAGAAGAGCCCCCTGAGTCAGCCCTTAACCCCAGTGTGCTGAAATTGTCAAAACGTGTTTTTCAGCAGAAATAAAGACGTTTAGGCAACTTTGGTCACCCCCATGTAAGTTATAGGGTAGGAACAGCACAGTTTTCAAAACGTGTTTCTCAGCCCGAAATAAACGCGTTTTATCAGCCCTTAGAATCGCAGTGTAACTGCCTGGCTCAGAAGAGCCCCCTGAGTCAGCCCTTAACCCCAGTGTGCTGAAATTGTCAAAACGTGTTTTTCAGCAGAAATAAACACGTTTAGGCAACTTTGGTCACCCCCATGTAAGTTATAGGGCAGGAACAGCACAGTTTTCAAAACGAGTTTTTCAGCCCGAAATAAACGCGTTTTCTCAGCCCTTAGAATCGCAGTGTAACTGCCTGGCTCAGAAGAGCCCCCTGAGTCAGCCCTTAACCCCAGTGTGCTGAAATTGTCAAAACGTGTTTTTCAGCAGAAATAAACACGTTTAGGCAACTTTGGTCACCCCCATGTAAGTTATAGGGCAGGAACAGCACAGTTTTCAAAACGTGTTTTTCAGCCCGAAATAAACGCGTTTACTCAGCCCTTAGAATCGCAGTGTAACTGCCTGGCTCAGAAGAGCCCCCTGAGTCAGCCCTTAACCCCAGTGTGCTGAAATTGTCAAAACGTGTTTTTCAGCAGAAATAAAGACGTTTAGGCAACTTTGGTCACCCCCATGTAAGTTATAACGCAGGAACAGCACAGTTTTCAAAATGTGTTTTTCAGCCCGAAATAAACGCGTTTTTTCAGCCCTTAGAATCGCAGTGTAACTGCCTGGCTCAGAAGAGCCCCCTGAGTCAGCCCTTAACCCCAGTGTGCTGAAATTCTCAAAACGTGTTTTTCAGCAGAAATAAACACGTTTAGGCAACTTTGGTCACCCCCATGTAAGTTATAGGGCAGGAACAGCACAGTTTTTAAAACGTGTTTTTCAGCCCGAAATAAACGCGTTTTGTCAGCCCTTAGAATCGCAGTGTAACTGCCTGGCTCAGAAGAGCCCCCTGAGTCAGCCCTTAACCCCAGTGTGCTGAAATTGTCAAAACGTGTTTTTCAGCAGAAATAAAGACGTTTAGGCAACTTTGGTCACCCCCATGTAAGTTATAGGGCAGGAACAGCACAGTTTTCAAAACGTGTTTTTCAGCCCGAAATAAACGCGTTTTCTCAGCCCTTAGAATCGCAGTGTAACTGCTTGGCTCAGAAGAGCCCCCTGAGTCAGCCCTTAACCCCAGTGTGCTGAAATTGTCAAAACGTGTTTTTCAGCAGAAATAAAGACGTTTAGGCAACTTTGGTCACCCCCATGTAAGTTATAGGGTATGAACAGCACAGTTTTCAAAACGTGTTTTTCAGCCCGAAATAAACGCGTTTTCTCAGCCCTTAGAATCGCAGTGTAACTGCCTGGCTCAGAAGAGCCCCCTGAGTCAGCCCTTAACCCCAGTGTGCTGAAATTGTCAAAACGTGTTTTTCAGCAGAAATAAACACGTTTAGGCAACTTTGGTCACCCCCATGTAAGTTATAGGGCAGGAACAGCACAGTTTTCAAAACGTGTTTTTCAGCCCGAAATAAACGCGTTTTCTCAGCCCTTAGAATCGCAGTGTAACTGCCTGGCTCAGAAGAGCCCCCTGAGTCAGCCCTTAACCCCAGTGTGCTGAAATTGTCAAAACGTGTTTTTCAGCAGAAATAAAGACGTTTAGGCAACTTTGGTCACCCCCATGTAAGTTATAACGCAGGAACAGCACAGTTTTCAAAACGTGTTTTTCAGCCCGAAATAAACGCGTTTTTTCAGCCCTTAGAATCGCAGTGTAACTGCCTGGCTCAGAAGAGCCCCCTGAGTCAGCCCTTAATCCCAGTGTGCTGAAATTGTCAAAACGTGTTTTTCAGCAGAAATAAACACGTTTAGGCAACTTTGGTCACCCCCATGTAAGTTATAGGGCAGGAACAGCACAGTTTTCAAAACGTGTTTTTCAGCCCGAAATAAACGCGTTTTCTCAGCCCTTAGAATCGCAGTGTAACTGCCTGGCTCAGAAGAGCCCCCTGAGTCAGCCCTTAACCCCAGTGTGCTGAAATTGTCAAAACGTGTTTTTCAGCAGAAATAAAGACGTTTAGGCAACTTTGGTCACCCCCATGTAAGTTATAGGGCAGGAACAGCATAGTTTTCAAAACGTGTTTTTCAGCCCGAAATAAACGCGTTTTCTCAGCCCTTAGAATCGCAGTGTAACTGCCTGGCTCAGAAGAGCCCCCTGAGTCAGCCCTTAACCCCAGTGTGCTGAAATTGTCAAAACGTGTTTTTCAGCAGAAATAAAGACGTTTAGGCAACTTTGGTCACCCCCATGTAAGTTATAGGGCAGGAACAGCACAGTTCTCAAAACGTGTTTTTCAGCCCGAAATAAATGCGTTTTCTCAGCCCTTAGAATCGCAGTGTAACTGCCTGGCTCAGAAGAGCCCCCTGAGTCAGCCCTTAACCCCAGTGTGCTGAAATTGTCAAAACGTGTTTTTCAGCAGAAATAAACACGTTTAGGCAACTTTGGTCACCCCCATGTAAGTTATAGGGCAGGAACAGCACAGTTTTCAAAACGTGTTTTTCAGCCCGAAATAAACGCGTTTTCTCAGCCCTTAGAATCGCAGTGTAACTGCCTGGCTCAGATGAGCCCCCTGAGTCAGCCCTTAACCCCAGTGTGCTGAAATTGTCAAAACGTGTTTTTCAGCAGAAATAAAGACGTTTAGGCAACTTTGGTCACCCCCATGTAAGTTATAGGGCAGGAACAGCATAGTTTTCAAAATGTGTTTTTCAGCCCGAAATAAACGCGTTTTCTCAGCCCTTAGAATCGCAGTGTAACTGCCTGGCTCAGAAGAGCCCCCTGAGTCAGCCCTTAACCCCAGTGTGCTGAAATTGTCAAAACTTGTTTTTCAGCAGAAATAAACACGTTTAGGCAACTTTGGTCACCCCCATGTAAGTTATAGGGCAGGAACAGCACAGTTTTCAAAACGTGTTTTTCAGCCCGAAATAAACGCGTTTTCTCAGCCCTTAGAATCGCAGTGTAACTGCCTGGCTTAGAAGAGCCCCCTGAGTCAGCCCTTAACCCCAGTGTGCTGAAATTGTCAAAACGTGTTTTTCAGCAGAAATAAAGACGTTTAGGCAACTTTGGTCACCCCCATGTAAGTTATAGGGCAGGAACAGCACAGTTTTCAAAATGTGTTTTTCAGCCCGAAATAAACGCGTTTTCTCAGCCCTTAGAATCGCAGTGTAACTGCCTGGCTCAGAAGAGCCCCCTGTGTCAGCCCTTAACCCCAGTGTGCTGAAATTGTCAAAACGTGTTTTTCAGCAGAAATAAAGACGTTTAGGCAACTTTGGTCACCCCCATGTAAGTTATAGGGCAGGAACAGCACAGTTTTCAAAACGTGTTTTTCAGCCCGAAATAAACGCGTTTTCTCAGCCCTTAGAATCGCAGTGTAACTGCCTGGCTCAGAAGAGCCCCCTGAGTCAGCCCTTAACCCCAGTGTGCTGAAATTGTCAAAACGTGTTTTTCAGCAGAAATAAAGACGTTTAGGCAACTTTGGTCACCCCCATGTAAGTTATAGGGCAGGAACAGCACAGTTTTCAAAACGTGTTTTTCAGTCCGAAATAAACGCGTTTTCTCAGCCCTTAGAATCGCAGTGTAACTGCCTGGCTCAGAAGAGCCCCCTGAGTCAGCCCTTAACCCCAGTGTGCTGAAATTGTCAAAACGTGTTTTTCAGCAGAAATAAACACGTTTAGGCAACTTTGGTCACCCCCATGTAAGTTATAGGGCAGGAACAGCATAGTTTTCAAAACGTGTTTTTCAGCCCGAAATAAACGCGTTTTCTCAGCCCTTAGAATCGCAGTGTAACTGCCTGGCTCAGAAGAGCCCCCTGAGTCAGCCCTTAACCCCAGTGTGCTGAAATTGTCAAAACGTGTTTTTCAGCAGAAATAAAGACGTTTAGGCAACTTTGGTCACCCCCATGTAAGTTATAGGGTATGAACAGCACAGTTTTCAAAACGTGTTTTTCAGCCCGAAATAAACGCGTTTTCTCAGCCCTTAGAATCGCAGTGTAACTGCCTGGCTCAGAAGAGCCCCCTGAGTCAGCCCTTAACCCCAGTGTGCTGAAATTGTCAAAACGTGTTTTTCAGCAGAAATAAACACGTTTAGGCAACTTTGGTCACCCCCATGTAAGTTATAGGGCAGGAACAGCACAGTTTTCAAAACGTGTTTTTCAGCCCGAAATAAACGCGTTTTCTCAGCCCTTAGAATCGCAGTGTAACTGCCTGGCTCAGAAGAGCCCCCTGAGTCAGCCCTTAACCCCAGTGTGCTGAAATTGTCAAAACGTGTTTTTCAGCAGAAATAAAGACGTTTAGGCAACTTTGGTCACCCCCATGTAAGTTATAACGCAGGAACAGCACAGTTTTCAAAACGTGTTTTTCAGCCCGAAATAAACGCGTTTTTTCAGCCCTTAGAATCGCAGTGTAACTGCCTGGCTCAGAAGAGCCCCCTGAGTCAGCCCTTAATCCCAGTGTGCTGAAATTGTCAAAACGTGTTTTTCAGCAGAAATAAACACGTTTAGGCAACTTTGGTCACCCCCATGTAAGTTATAGGGCAGGAACAGCACAGTTTTCAAAACGTGTTTTTCAGCCCGAAATAAACGCGTTTTCTCAGCCCTTAGAATCGCAGTGTAAGTGCCTGGCTCAGAAGAGCCCCCTGAGTCAGCCCTTAACCCCAGTGTGCTGAAATTGTCAAAACGTGTTTTTCAGCAGAAATAAAGACGTTTAGGCAACTTTGGTCACCCCCATGTAAGTTATAGGGCAGGAACAGCATAGTTTTCAAAACATGTTTTTCAGCCCGAAATAAACGCGTTTTCTCAGCCCTTAGAATCGCAGTGTAACTGCCTGGCTCAGAAGAGCCCCCTGAGTCAGCCCTTAACCCCAGTGTGCTGAAATTGTCAAAACGTGTTTTTCAGCAGAAATAAAGACGTTTACGCAACTTTGGTCACCCCCATGTAAGTTATAGGGCAGGAACAGCACAGTTTTCAAAACGTGTTTTTCAGCCCGAAATAAACGCGTTTTCTCAGCCCTTAGAATCGCAGTGTAACTGCCTGGCTTAGAAGAGCCCCCTGAGTCAGCCCTTAACCCCAGTGTGCTGAAATTGTCAAAACGTGTTTTTCAGCAGAAATAAAGACGTTTAGGCAACTTTGGTCACCCCCATGTAAGTTATAGGGCAGGAACAGCACAGTTTTCAAAATGTGTTTTTCAGCCCGAAATAAACGCGTTTTCTCAGCCCTTAGAATCGCAGTGTAACTGCCTGGCTCAGAAGAGCCCCCTGTGTCAGCCCTTAACCCCAGTGTGCTGAAATTGTCAAAACGTGTTTTTCAGCAGAAATAAAGACGTTTAGGCAACTTTGGTCACCCCCATGTAAGTTATAGGGCAGGAACAGCACAGTTTTCAAAACGTGTTTTTCAGCCCGAAATAAACGCGTTTTCTCAGCCCTTAGAATCGCAGTGTAACTGCCTGGCTCAGAAGAGCCCCCTGAGTCAGCCCTTAACCCCAGTGTGCTGAAATTGTCAAAACGTGTTTTTCAGCAGAAATAAAGACGTTTAGGCAACTTTGGTCACCCCCATGTAAGTTATAGGGCAGGAACAGCACAGTTTTCAAAACGTGTTTTTCAGTCCGAAATAAACGCGTTTTCTCAGCCCTTAGAATCGCAGTGTAACTGCCTGGCTCAGAAGAGCCCCCTGAGTCAGCCCTTAACCCCAGTGTGCTGAAATTGTCAAAACGTGTTTTTCAGCAGAAATAAACACGTTTAGGCAACTTTGGTCACCCCCATGTAAGTTATAGGGCAGGAACAGCATAGTTTTCAAAACGTGTTTTTCAGCCCGAAATAAACGCGTTTTCTCAGCCCTTAGAATCGCAGTGTAACTGCCTGGCTCAGAAGAGCCCCCTGAGTCAGCCCTTAACCCCAGTGTGCTGAAATTGTCAAAACGTGTTTTTCAGCAGAAATAAAGACGTTTAGGCAACTTTGGTCACCCCCATGTAAGTTATAGGGTATGAACAGCACAGATTTCAAAACGTGTTTTTCAGCCCGAAATAAACGCGTTTTCTCAGCCCTTAGAATCGCAGTGTAACTGCCTGGCTCAGAAGAGCCCCCTGAGTCAGCCCTTAACCCCAGTGTGCTGAAATTGTCAAAACGTGTTTTTCAGCAGAAATAAACACGTTTAGGCAACTTTGGTCACCCCCATGTAAGTTATAGGGCAGGAACAGCACAGTTTTCAAAACGTGTTTTTCAGCCCGAAATAAACGCGTTTTCTCAGCCCTTAGAATCGCAGTGTAACTGCCTGGCTCAGAAGAGCCCCCTGAGTCAGCCCTTAACCCCAGTGTGCTGAAATTGTCAAAACGTGTTTTTCAGCAGAAATAAAGACGTTTAGGCAACTTTGGTCACCCCCATGTAAGTTATAACGCAGGAACAGCACAGTTTTCAAAACGTGTTTTTCAGCCCGAAATAAACGCGTTTTTTCAGCCCTTAGAATCGCAGTGTAACTGCCTGGCTCAGAAGAGCCCCCTGAGTCAGCCCTTAATCCCAGTGTGCTGAAATTGTCAAAACGTGTTTTTCAGCAGAAATAAACACGTTTAGGCAACTTTGGTCACCCCCATGTAAGTTATAGGGCAGGAACAGCACAGTTTTCAAAACGTGTTTTTCAGCCCGAAATAAACGCGTTTTCTCAGCCCTTAGAATCGCAGTGTAACTGCCTGGCTCAGAAGAGCCCCCTGAGTCAGCCCTTAACCCCAGTGTGCTGAAATTGTCAAAACGTGTTTTTCAGCAGAAATAAAGACGTTTAGGCAACTTTGGTCACCCCCATGGAAGTTATAGGGCAGGAACAGCATAGTTTTCAAAACATGTTTTTCAGCCCGAAATAAACGCGTTTTCTCAGCCCTTAGAATCGCAGTGTAACTGCCTGGCTCAGAAGAGCCCCCTGAGTCAGCCCTTAACCCCAGTGTGCTGAAATTGTCAAAACGTGTTTTTCAGCAGAAATAAAGACGTTTAGGCAACTTTGGTCACCCCCATGTAAGTTATAGGGCAGGAACAGCACAGTTTTCAAAACGTGTTTTTCAGTCCGAAATAAACGCGTTTTCTCAGCCCTTAGAATCGCAGTGTAACTGCCTGGCTCAGAAGAGCCCCCTGAGTCAGCCCTTAACCCCAGTGTGCTGAAATTGTCAAAACGTGTTTTTCAGCAGAAATAAAGACGTTTAGGCAACTTTGGTCACCCCCATGTAAGTTATAGGGCAGGAACAGCACAGTTCTCAAAACGTGTTTTTCAGCCCGAAATAAATGCGTTTTCTCAGCCCTTAGAATCGCAGTGTAACTGCCTGGCTCAGAAGAGCCCCCTGAGTCAGCCCTTAACCCCAGTGTGCTGAAATTGTCAAAACGTGTTTTTCAGCAGAAATAAACACGTTTAGGCAACTTTGGTCACCCCCATGTAAGTTATAGGGCAGGAACAGCACAGTTTTCAAAACGTGTTTTTCAGCCCGAAATAAACGCGTTTTCTCAGCCCTTAGAATCGCAGTGTAACTGCCTGGCTCAGATGAGCCCCCTGAGTCAGCCCTTAACCCCAGTGTGCTGAAATTGTCAAAACGTGTTTTTCAGCAGAAATAAACACGTTTAGGCAACTTTGGTCACCCCCATGTAAGTTATAGGGCAGGAACAGCATAGTTTTCAAAACGTGTTTTTCAGCCCGAAATAAACGCGTTTTCTCAGCCCTTAGAATCGCAGTGTAACTGCCTGGCTCAGAAGAGCCCCCTCAGTCAGCCCTTATCCCCAGTGTGCTGAAATTGTCAAAACGTGTTTTTCAGCAGAAATAAACACGTTTAGGCAACTTTGGTCACCCCCATGTAAGTTATAGGGCAGGAACAGCACAGTTTTCAAAACGTGTTTTTCAGCCCGAAATAAACGCGTTTTCTCAGCCCTTAGAATCGCAGTGTAACTGCCTGGCTCAGGAGAGCCCCCTAAGTCAGCCCTTAACCCCAGTGTGCTGAAATTGTCAAAACGTGTTTTTCAGCAGAAATAAAGACGTTTAGGCAACTTTGGTCACCCCCATGTAAGTTATAGGGCAGGAACAGCACAGTTTTCAAAACGTGTTTTTCAGCCCGAAATAAACGCGTTTTCTCAGCCCTTAGAATCGCAGTGTAACTGCCTGGCTTAGAAGAGCCCCCTGAGTCAGCCCTTAACCCCAGTGTGCTGAAATTGTCAAAACGTGTTTTTCAGCAGAAATAAAGACGTTTAGGCAACTTTGGTCACCCCCATGTAAGTTATAGGGCAGGAACAGCACAGTTTTCAAAATGTGTTTTTCAGCCCGAAATAAACGCGTTTTCTCAGCCCTTAGAATCGCAGTGTAACTGCCTGGCTCAGAAGAGCCCCCTGTGTCAGCCCTTAACCCCAGTGTGCTGAAATTGTCAAAACGTGTTTTTCAGCAGAAATAAAGACGTTTAGGCAACTTTGGTCACCCCCATGTAAGTTATAGGGCAGGAACAGCACAGTTTTCAAAACGTGTTTTTCAGCCCGAAATAAACGCGTTTTCTCAGCCCTTAGAATCGCAGTGTAACTGCTTGGCTCAGAAGAGCCCCCTGAGTCAGCCCTTAACCCCAGTGTGCTGAAATTGTCAAAACGTGTTTTTCAGCAGAAATAAAGACGTTTAGGCAACTTTGGTCACCCCCATGTAAGTTATAGGGTAGGAACAGCACAGTTTTCAAAACGTGTTTCTCAGCCCGAAATAAACGCGTTTTATCAGCCCTTAGAATCGCAGTGTAACTGCCTGGCTCAGAAGAGCCCCCTGAGTCAGCCCTTAACCCCAGTGTGCTGAAATTGTCAAAACGTGTTTTTCAGCAGAAATAAACACGTTTAGGCAACTTTGGTCACCCCCATGTAAGTTATAGGGCAGGAACAGCACAGTTTTCAAAACGAGTTTTTCAGCCCGAAATAAACGCGTTTTCTCAGCCCTTAGAATCGCAGTGTAACTGCCTGGCTCAGAAGAGCCCCCTGAGTCAGCCCTTAACCCCAGTGTGCTGAAATTGTCAAAACGTGTTTTTCAGCAGAAATAAACACGTTTAGGCAACTTTGGTCACCCCCATGTAAGTTATAGGGCAGGAACAGCACAGTTTTCAAAACGTGTTTTTCAGCCCGAAATAAACGCGTTTACTCAGCCCTTAGAATCGCAGTGTAACTGCCTGGCTCAGAAGAGCCCCCTGAGTCAGCCCTTAACCCCAGTGTGCTGAAATTGTCAAAACGTGTTTTTCAGCAGAAATAAAGACGTTTAGGCAACTTTGGTCACCCCCATGTAAGTTATAACGCAGGAACAGCACAGTTTTCAAAATGTGTTTTTCAGCCCGAAATAAACGCGTTTTTTCAGCCCTTAGAATCGCAGTGTAACTGCCTGGCTCAGAAGAGCCCCCTGAGTCAGCCCTTAACCCCAGTGTGCTGAAATTCTCAAAACGTGTTTTTCAGCAGAAATAAACACGTTTAGGCAACTTTGGTCACCCCCATGTAAGTTATAGGGCAGGAACAGCACAGTTTTTAAAACGTGTTTTTCAGCCCGAAATAAACGCGTTTTGTCAGCCCTTAGAATCGCAGTGTAACTGCCTGGCTCAGAAGAGCCCCCTGAGTCAGCCCTTAACCCCAGTGTGCTGAAATTGTCAAAACGTGTTTTTCAGCAGAAATAAAGACGTTTAGGCAACTTTGGTCACCCCCATGTAAGTTATAGGGCAGGAACAGCACAGTTTTCAAAACGTGTTTTTCAGCCCGAAATAAACGCGTTTTCTCAGCCCTTAGAATCGCAGTGTAACTGCTTGGCTCAGAAGAGCCCCCTGAGTCAGCCCTTAACCCCAGTGTGCTGAAATTGTCAAAACGTGTTTTTCAGCAGAAATAAAGACGTTTAGGCAACTTTGGTCACCCCCATGTAAGTTATAGGGCAGGAACAGCACAGTTTTCAAAATGTGTTTTTCAGCCCGAAATAAACGCGTTTTCTCAGCCCTTAGAATCGCAGTGTAACTGCCTGGCTCAGAAGAGCCCCCTGTGTCAGCCCTTAACCCCAGTGTGCTGAAATTGTCAAAACGTGTTTTTCAGCAGAAATAAAGACGTTTAGGCAACTTTGGTCACCCCCATGTAAGTTATAGGGCAGGAACAGCACAGTTTTCAAAACGTGTTTTTCAGCCCGAAATAAACGCGTTTTCTCAGCCCTTAGAATCGCAGTGTAACTGCCTGGCTCAGAAGAGCCCCCTGAGTCAGCCCTTAACCCCAGTGTGCTGAAATTGTCAAAACGTGTTTTTCAGCAGAAATAAAGACGTTTAGGCAACTTTGGTCACCCCCATGTAAGTTATAGGGCAGGAACAGCACAGTTTTCAAAACGTGTTTTTCAGTCCGAAATAAACGCGTTTTCTCAGCCCTTAGAATCGCAGTGTAACTGCCTGGCTCAGAAGAGCCCCCTGAGTCAGCCCTTAACCCCAGTGTGCTGAAATTGTCAAAACGTGTTTTTCAGCAGAAATAAACACGTTTAGGCAACTTTGGTCACCCCCATGTAAGTTATAGGGCAGGAACAGCATAGTTTTCAAAACGTGTTTTTCAGCCCGAAATAAACGCGTTTTCTCAGCCCTTAGAATCGCAGTGTAACTGCCTGGCTCAGAAGAGCCCCCTGAGTCAGCCCTTAACCCCAGTGTGCTGAAATTGTCAAAACGTGTTTTTCAGCAGAAATAAAGACGTTTAGGCAACTTTGGTCACCCCCATGTAAGTTATAGGGTATGAACAGCACAGATTTCAAAACGTGTTTTTCAGCCCGAAATAAACGCGTTTTCTCAGCCCTTAGAATCGCAGTGTAACTGCCTGGCTCAGAAGAGCCCCCTGAGTCAGCCCTTAACCCCAGTGTGCTGAAATTGTCAAAACGTGTTTTTCAGCAGAAATAAACACGTTTAGGCAACTTTGGTCACCCCCATGTAAGTTATAGGGCAGGAACAGCACAGTTTTCAAAACGTGTTTTTCAGCCCGAAATAAACGCGTTTTCTCAGCCCTTAGAATCGCAGTGTAACTGCCTGGCTCAGAAGAGCCCCCTGAGTCAGCCCTTAACCCCAGTGTGCTGAAATTGTCAAAACGTGTTTTTCAGCAGAAATAAAGACGTTTAGGCAACTTTGGTCACCCCCATGTAAGTTATAACGCAGGAACAGCACAGTTTTCAAAACGTGTTTTTCAGCCCGAAATAAACGCGTTTTTTCAGCCCTTAGAATCGCAGTGTAACTGCCTGGCTCAGAAGAGCCCCCTGAGTCAGCCCTTAATCCCAGTGTGCTGAAATTGTCAAAACGTGTTTTTCAGCAGAAATAAACACGTTTAGGCAACTTTGGTCACCCCCATGTAAGTTATAGGGCAGGAACAGCACAGTTTTCAAAACGTGTTTTTCAGCCCGAAATAAACGCGTTTTCTCAGCCCTTAGAATCGCAGTGTAACTGCCTGGCTCAGAAGAGCCCCCTGAGTCAGCCCTTAACCCCAGTGTGCTGAAATTGTCAAAACGTGTTTTTCAGCAGAAATAAAGACGTTTAGGCAACTTTGGTCACCCCCATGGAAGTTATAGGGCAGGAACAGCATAGTTTTCAAAACATGTTTTTCAGCCCGAAATAAACGCGTTTTCTCAGCCCTTAGAATCGCAGTGTAACTGCCTGGCTCAGAAGAGCCCCCTGAGTCAGCCCTTAACCCCAGTGTGCTGAAATTGTCAAAACGTGTTTTTCAGCAGAAATAAAGACGTTTAGGCAACTTTGGTCACCCCCATGTAAGTTATAGGGCAGGAACAGCACAGTTTTCAAAACGTGTTTTTCAGTCCGAAATAAACGCGTTTTCTCAGCCCTTAGAATCGCAGTGTAACTGCCTGGCTCAGAAGAGCCCCCTGAGTCAGCCCTTAACCCCAGTGTGCTGAAATTGTCAAAACGTGTTTTTCAGCAGAAATAAAGACGTTTAGGCAACTTTGGTCACCCCCATGTAAGTTATAGGGCAGGAACAGCACAGTTCTCAAAACGTGTTTTTCAGCCCGAAATAAATGCGTTTTCTCAGCCCTTAGAATCGCAGTGTAACTGCCTGGCTCAGAAGAGCCCCCTGAGTCAGCCCTTAACCCCAGTGTGCTGAAATTGTCAAAACGTGTTTTTCAGCAGAAATAAACACGTTTAGGCAACTTTGGTCACCCCCATGTAAGTTATAGGGCAGGAACAGCACAGTTTTCAAAACGTGTTTTTCAGCCCGAAATAAACGCGTTTTCTCAGCCCTTAGAATCGCAGTGTAACTGCCTGGCTCAGATGAGCCCCCTGAGTCAGCCCTTAACCCCAGTGTGCTGAAATTGTCAAAACGTGTTTTTCAGCAGAAATAAACACGTTTAGGCAACTTTGGTCACCCCCATGTAAGTTATAGGGCAGGAACAGCATAGTTTTCAAAACGTGTTTTTCAGCCCGAAATAAACGCGTTTTCTCAGCCCTTAGAATCGCAGTGTAACTGCCTGGCTCAGAAGAGCCCCCTCAGTCAGCCCTTATCCCCAGTGTGCTGAAATTGTCAAAACGTGTTTTTCAGCAGAAATAAACACGTTTAGGCAACTTTGGTCACCCCCATGTAAGTTATAGGGCAGGAACAGCACAGTTTTCAAAACGTGTTTTTCAGCCCGAAATAAACGCGTTTTCTCAGCCCTTAGAATCGCAGTGTAACTGCCTGGCTCAGGAGAGCCCCCTAAGTCAGCCCTTAACCCCAGTGTGCTGAAATTGTCAAAACGTGTTTTTCAGCAGAAATAAAGACGTTTAGGCAACTTTGGTCACCCCCATGTAAGTTATAGGGCAGGAACAGCACAGTTTTCAAAACGTGTTTTTCAGCCCGAAATAAACGCGTTTTCTCAGCCCTTAGAATCGCAGTGTAACTGCCTGGCTTAGAAGAGCCCCCTGAGTCAGCCCTTAACCCCAGTGTGCTGAAATTGTCAAAACGTGTTTTTCAGCAGAAATAAAGACGTTTAGGCAACTTTGGTCACCCCCATGTAAGTTATAGGGCAGGAACAGCACAGTTTTCAAAATGTGTTTTTCAGCCCGAAATAAACGCGTTTTCTCAGCCCTTAGAATCGCAGTGTAACTGCCTGGCTCAGAAGAGCCCCCTGTGTCAGCCCTTAACCCCAGTGTGCTGAAATTGTCAAAACGTGTTTTTCAGCAGAAATAAAGACGTTTAGGCAACTTTGGTCACCCCCATGTAAGTTATAGGGCAGGAACAGCACAGTTTTCAAAACGTGTTTTTCAGCCCGAAATAAACGCGTTTTCTCAGCCCTTAGAATCGCAGTGTAACTGCTTGGCTCAGAAGAGCCCCCTGAGTCAGCCCTTAACCCCAGTGTGCTGAAATTGTCAAAACGTGTTTTTCAGCAGAAATAAAGACGTTTAGGCAACTTTGGTCACCCCCATGTAAGTTATAGGGTAGGAACAGCACAGTTTTCAAAACGTGTTTCTCAGCCCGAAATAAACGCGTTTTATCAGCCCTTAGAATCGCAGTGTAACTGCCTGGCTCAGAAGAGCCCCCTGAGTCAGCCCTTAACCCCAGTGTGCTGAAATTGTCAAAACGTGTTTTTCAGCAGAAATAAACACGTTTAGGCAACTTTGGTCACCCCCATGTAAGTTATAGGGCAGGAACAGCACAGTTTTCAAAACGAGTTTTTCAGCCCGAAATAAACGCGTTTTCTCAGCCCTTAGAATCGCAGTGTAACTGCCTGGCTCAGAAGAGCCCCCTGAGTCAGCCCTTAACCCCAGTGTGCTGAAATTGTCAAAACGTGTTTTTCAGCAGAAATAAACACGTTTAGGCAACTTTGGTCACCCCCATGTAAGTTATAGGGCAGGAACAGCACAGTTTTCAAAACGTGTTTTTCAGCCCGAAATAAACGCGTTTACTCAGCCCTTAGAATCGCAGTGTAACTGCCTGGCTCAGAAGAGCCCCCTGAGTCAGCCCTTAACCCCAGTGTGCTGAAATTGTCAAAACGTGTTTTTCAGCAGAAATAAAGACGTTTAGGCAACTTTGGTCACCCCCATGTAAGTTATAACGCAGGAACAGCACAGTTTTCAAAATGTGTTTTTCAGCCCGAAATAAACGCGTTTTTTCAGCCCTTAGAATCGCAGTGTAACTGCCTGGCTCAGAAGAGCCCCCTGAGTCAGCCCTTAACCCCAGTGTGCTGAAATTCTCAAAACGTGTTTTTCAGCAGAAATAAACACGTTTAGGCAACTTTGGTCACCCCCATGTAAGTTATAGGGCAGGAACAGCACAGTTTTTAAAACGTGTTTTTCAGCCCGAAATAAACGCGTTTTGTCAGCCCTTAGAATCGCAGTGTAACTGCCTGGCTCAGAAGAGCCCCCTGAGTCAGCCCTTAACCCCAGTGTGCTGAAATTGTCAAAACGTGTTTTTCAGCAGAAATAAAGACGTTTAGGCAACTTTGGTCACCCCCATGTAAGTTATAGGGCAGGAACAGCACAGTTTTCAAAACGTGTTTTTCAGCCCGAAATAAACGCGTTTTCTCAGCCCTTAGAATCGCAGTGTAACTGCTTGGCTCAGAAGAGCCCCCTGAGTCAGCCCTTAACCCCAGTGTGCTGAAATTGTCAAAACGTGTTTTTCAGCAGAAATAAAGACGTTTAGGCAACTTTGGTCACCCCCATGTAAGTTATAGGGTATGAACAGCACAGTTTTCAAAACGTGTTTTTCAGCCCGAAATAAACGCGTTTTCTCAGCCCTTAGAATCGCAGTGTAACTGCCTGGCTCAGAAGAGCCCCCTGAGTCAGCCCTTAACCCCAGTGTGCTGAAATTGTCAAAACGTGTTTTTCAGCAGAAATAAACACGTTTAGGCAACTTTGGTCACCCCCATGTAAGTTATAGGGCAGGAACAGCACAGTTTTCAAAACGTGTTTTTCAGCCCGAAATAAACGCGTTTTCTCAGCCCTTAGAATCGCAGTGTAACTGCCTGGCTCAGAAGAGCCCCCTGAGTCAGCCCTTAACCCCAGTGTGCTGAAATTGTCAAAACGTGTTTTTCAGCAGAAATAAAGACGTTTAGGCAACTTTGGTCACCCCCATGTAAGTTATAACGCAGGAACAGCACAGTTTTCAAAACGTGTTTTTCAGCCCGAAATAAACGCGTTTTTTCAGCCCTTAGAATCGCAGTGTAACTGCCTGGCTCAGAAGAGCCCCCTGAGTCAGCCCTTAATCCCAGTGTGCTGAAATTGTCAAAACGTGTTTTTCAGCAGAAATAAACACGTTTAGGCAACTTTGGTCACCCCCATGTAAGTTATAGGGCAGGAACAGCACAGTTTTCAAAACGTGTTTTTCAGCCCGAAATAAAGGCGTTTTCTCAGCCCTTAGAATCGCAGTGTAACTGCCTGGCTCAGAAGAGCCCCCTGAGTCAGCCCTTAACCCCAGTGTGCTGAAATTGTCAAAACGTGTTTTTCAGCAGAAATAAAGACGTTTAGGCAACTTTGGTCACCCCCATGTAAGTTATAGGGCAGGAACAGCATAGTTTTCAAAACGTGTTTTTCAGCCCGAAATAAACGCGTTTTCTCAGCCCTTAGAATCGCAGTGTAACTGCCTGGCTCAGAAGAGCCCCCTGAGTCAGCCCTTAACCCCAGTGTGCTGAAATTGTCAAAACGTGTTTTTCAGCAGAAATAAAGACGTTTAGGCAACTTTGGTCACCCCCATGTAAGTTATAGGGCAGGAACAGCACAGTTCTCAAAACGTGTTTTTCAGCCCGAAATAAATGCGTTTTCTCAGCCCTTAGAATCGCAGTGTAACTGCCTGGCTCAGAAGAGCCCCCTGAGTCAGCCCTTAACCCCAGTGTGCTGAAATTGTCAAAACGTGTTTTTCAGCAGAAATAAACACGTTTAGGCAACTTTGGTCACCCCCATGTAAGTTATAGGGCAGGAACAGCACAGTTTTCAAAACGTGTTTTTCAGCCCGAAATAAACGCGTTTTCTCAGCCCTTAGAATCGCAGTGTAACTGCCTGGCTCAGATGAGCCCCCTGAGTCAGCCCTTAACCCCAGTGTGCTGAAATTGTCAAAACGTGTTTTTCAGCAGAAATAAAGACGTTTAGGCAACTTTGGTCACCCCCATGTAAGTTATAGGGCAGGAACAGCATAGTTTTCAAAATGTGTTTTTCAGCCCGAAATAAACGCGTTTTCTCAGCCCTTAGAATCGCAGTGTAACTGCCTGGCTCAGAAGAGCCCCCTGAGTCAGCCCTTAACCCCAGTGTGCTGAAATTGTCAAAACTTGTTTTTCAGCAGAAATAAACACGTTTAGGCAACTTTGGTCACCCCCATGTAAGTTATAGGGCAGGAACAGCACAGTTTTCAAAACGTGTTTTTCAGCCCGAAATAAACGCGTTTTCTCAGCCCTTAGAATCGCAGTGTAACTGCCTGGCTTAGAAGAGCCCCCTGAGTCAGCCCTTAACCCCAGTGTGCTGAAATTGTCAAAACGTGTTTTTCAGCAGAAATAAAGACGTTTAGGCAACTTTGGTCACCCCCATGTAAGTTATAGGGCAGGAACAGCACAGTTTTCAAAATGTGTTTTTCAGCCCGAAATAAACGCGTTTTCTCAGCCCTTAGAATCGCAGTGTAACTGCCTGGCTCAGAAGAGCCCCCTGTGTCAGCCCTTAACCCCAGTGTGCTGAAATTGTCAAAACGTGTTTTTCAGCAGAAATAAAGACGTTTAGGCAACTTTGGTCACCCCCATGTAAGTTATAGGGCAGGAACAGCACAGTTTTCAAAACGTGTTTTTCAGCCCGAAATAAACGCGTTTTCTCAGCCCTTAGAATCGCAGTGTAACTGCCTGGCTCAGAAGAGCCCCCTGAGTCAGCCCTTAACCCCAGTGTGCTGAAATTGTCAAAACGTGTTTTTCAGCAGAAATAAAGACGTTTAGGCAACTTTGGTCACCCCCATGTAAGTTATAGGGCAGGAACAGCACAGTTTTCAAAACGTGTTTTTCAGTCCGAAATAAACGCGTTTTCTCAGCCCTTAGAATCGCAGTGTAACTGCCTGGCTCAGAAGAGCCCCCTGAGTCAGCCCTTAACCCCAGTGTGCTGAAATTGTCAAAACGTGTTTTTCAGCAGAAATAAACACGTTTAGGCAACTTTGGTCACCCCCATGTAAGTTATAGGGCAGGAACAGCATAGTTTTCAAAACGTGTTTTTCAGCCCGAAATAAACGCGTTTTCTCAGCCCTTAGAATCGCAGTGTAACTGCCTGGCTCAGAAGAGCCCCCTGAGTCAGCCCTTAACCCCAGTGTGCTGAAATTGTCAAAACGTGTTTTTCAGCAGAAATAAAGACGTTTAGGCAACTTTGGTCACCCCCATGTAAGTTATAGGGTATGAACAGCACAGTTTTCAAAACGTGTTTTTCAGCCCGAAATAAACGCGTTTTCTCAGCCCTTAGAATCGCAGTGTAACTGCCTGGCTCAGAAGAGCCCCCTGAGTCAGCCCTTAACCCCAGTGTGCTGAAATTGTCAAAACGTGTTTTTCAGCAGAAATAAACACGTTTAGGCAACTTTGGTCACCCCCATGTAAGTTATAGGGCAGGAACAGCACAGTTTTCAAAACGTGTTTTTCAGCCCGAAATAAACGCGTTTTCTCAGCCGTTAGAATCGCAGTGTAACTGCCTGGCTCAGAAGAGCCCCCTGAGTCAGCCCTTAACCCCAGTGTGCTGAAATTGTCAAAACGTGTTTTTCAGCAGAAATAAAGACGTTTAGGCAACTTTGGTCACCCCCATGTAAGTTATAACGCAGGAACAGCACAGTTTTCAAAACGTGTTTTTCAGCCCGAAATAAACGCGTTTTTTCAGCCCTTAGAATCGCAGTGTAACTGCCTGGCTCAGAAGAGCCCCCTGAGTCAGCCCTTAATCCCAGTGTGCTGAAATTGTCAAAACGTGTTTTTCAGCAGAAATAAACACGTTTAGGCAACTTTGGTCACCCCCATGTAAGTTATAGGGCAGGAACAGCACAGTTTTCAAAACGTGTTTTTCAGCCCGAAATAAACGCGTTTTCTCAGCCCTTAGAATCGCAGTGTAAGTGCCTGGCTCAGAAGAGCCCCCTGAGTCAGCCCTTAACCCCAGTGTGCTGAAATTGTCAAAACGTGTTTTTCAGCAGAAATAAAGACGTTTAGGCAACTTTGGTCACCCCCATGTAAGTTATAGGGCAGGAACAGCATAGTTTTCAAAACATGTTTTTCAGCCCGAAATAAACGCGTTTTCTCAGCCCTTAGAATCGCAGTGTAACTGCCTGGCTCAGAAGAGCCCCCTGAGTCAGCCCTTAACCCCAGTGTGCTGAAATTGTCAAAACGTGTTTTTCAGCAGAAATAAAGACGTTTACGCAACTTTGGTCACCCCCATGTAAGTTATAGGGCAGGAACAGCACAGTTTTCAAAACGTGTTTTTCAGCCCGAAATAAACGCGTTTTCTCAGCCCTTAGAATCGCAGTGTAACTGCCTGGCTTAGAAGAGCCCCCTGAGTCAGCCCTTAACCCCAGTGTGCTGAAATTGTCAAAACGTGTTTTTCAGCAGAAATAAAGACGTTTAGGCAACTTTGGTCACCCCCATGTAAGTTATAGGGTATGAACAGCACAGTTTTCAAAACGTGTTTTTCAGCCCGAAATAAACGCGTTTTCTCAGCCCTTAGAATCGCAGTGTAACTGCCTGGCTCAGAAGAGCCCCCTGAGTCAGCCCTTAACCCCAGTGTGCTGAAATTGTCAAAACGTGTTTTTCAGCAGAAATAAACACGTTTAGGCAACTTTGGTCACCCCCATGTAAGTTATAGGGCAGGAACAGCACAGTTTTCAAAACGTGTTTTTCAGCCCGAAATAAACGCGTTTTCTCAGCCCTTAGAATCGCAGTGTAACTGCCTGGCTCAGAAGAGCCCCCTGAGTCAGCCCTTAACCCCAGTGTGCTGAAATTGTCAAAACGTGTTTTTCAGCAGAAATAAAGACGTTTAGGCAACTTTGGTCACCCCCATGTAAGTTATAACGCAGGAACAGCACAGTTTTCAAAACGTGTTTTTCAGCCCGAAATAAACGCGTTTTTTCAGCCCTTAGAATCGCAGTGTAACTGCCTGGCTCAGAAGAGCCCCCTGAGTCAGCCCTTAATCCCAGTGTGCTGAAATTGTCAAAACGTGTTTTTCAGCAGAAATAAACACGTTTAGGCAACTTTGGTCACCCCCATGTAAGTTATAGGGCAGGAACAGCACAGTTTTCAAAACGTGTTTTTCAGCCCGAAATAAAGGCGTTTTCTCAGCCCTTAGAATCGCAGTGTAACTGCCTGGCTCAGAAGAGCCCCCTGAGTCAGCCCTTAACCCCAGTGTGCTGAAATTGTCAAAACGTGTTTTTCAGCAGAAATAAAGACGTTTAGGCAACTTTGGTCACCCCCATGTAAGTTATAGGGCAGGAACAGCATAGTTTTCAAAACGTGTTTTTCAGCCCGAAATAAACGCGTTTTCTCAGCCCTTAGAATCGCAGTGTAACTGCCTGGCTCAGAAGAGCCCCCTGAGTCAGCCCTTAACCCCAGTGTGCTGAAATTGTCAAAACGTGTTTTTCAGCAGAAATAAAGACGTTTAGGCAACTTTGGTCACCCCCATGTAAGTTATAGGGCAGGAACAGCACAGTTCTCAAAACGTGTTTTTCAGCCCGAAATAAATGCGTTTTCTCAGCCCTTAGAATCGCAGTGTAACTGCCTGGCTCAGAAGAGCCCCCTGAGTCAGCCCTTAACCCCAGTGTGCTGAAATTGTCAAAACGTGTTTTTCAGCAGAAATAAACACGTTTAGGCAACTTTGGTCACCCCCATGTAAGTTATAGGGCAGGAACAGCACAGTTTTCAAAACGTGTTTTTCAGCCCGAAATAAACGCGTTTTCTCAGCCCTTAGAATCGCAGTGTAACTGCCTGGCTCAGATGAGCCCCCTGAGTCAGCCCTTAACCCCAGTGTGCTGAAATTGTCAAAACGTGTTTTTCAGCAGAAATAAAGACGTTTAGGCAACTTTGGTCACCCCCATGTAAGTTATAGGGCAGGAACAGCATAGTTTTCAAAATGTGTTTTTCAGCCCGAAATAAACGCGTTTTCTCAGCCCTTAGAATCGCAGTGTAACTGCCTGGCTCAGAAGAGCCCCCTGAGTCAGCCCTTAACCCCAGTGTGCTGAAATTGTCAAAACTTGTTTTTCAGCAGAAATAAACACGTTTAGGCAACTTTGGTCACCCCCATGTAAGTTATAGGGCAGGAACAGCACAGTTTTCAAAACGTGTTTTTCAGCCCGAAATAAACGCGTTTTCTCAGCCCTTAGAATCGCAGTGTAACTGCCTGGCTTAGAAGAGCCCCCTGAGTCAGCCCTTAACCCCAGTGTGCTGAAATTGTCAAAACGTGTTTTTCAGCAGAAATAAAGACGTTTAGGCAACTTTGGTCACCCCCATGTAAGTTATAGGGCAGGAACAGCACAGTTTTCAAAATGTGTTTTTCAGCCCGAAATAAACGCGTTTTCTCAGCCCTTAGAATCGCAGTGTAACTGCCTGGCTCAGAAGAGCCCCCTGTGTCAGCCCTTAACCCCAGTGTGCTGAAATTGTCAAAACGTGTTTTTCAGCAGAAATAAAGACGTTTAGGCAACTTTGGTCACCCCCATGTAAGTTATAGGGCAGGAACAGCACAGTTTTCAAAACGTGTTTTTCAGCCCGAAATAAACGCGTTTTCTCAGCCCTTAGAATCGCAGTGTAACTGCCTGGCTCAGAAGAGCCCCCTGAGTCAGCCCTTAACCCCAGTGTGCTGAAATTGTCAAAACGTGTTTTTCAGCAGAAATAAAGACGTTTAGGCAACTTTGGTCACCCCCATGTAAGTTATAGGGCAGGAACAGCACAGTTTTCAAAACGTGTTTTTCAGTCCGAAATAAACGCGTTTTCTCAGCCCTTAGAATCGCAGTGTAACTGCCTGGCTCAGAAGAGCCCCCTGAGTCAGCCCTTAACCCCAGTGTGCTGAAATTGTCAAAACGTGTTTTTCAGCAGAAATAAACACGTTTAGGCAACTTTGGTCACCCCCATGTAAGTTATAGGGCAGGAACAGCATAGTTTTCAAAACGTGTTTTTCAGCCCGAAATAAACGCGTTTTCTCAGCCCTTAGAATCGCAGTGTAACTGCCTGGCTCAGAAGAGCCCCCTGAGTCAGCCCTTAACCCCAGTGTGCTGAAATTGTCAAAACGTGTTTTTCAGCAGAAATAAAGACGTTTAGGCAACTTTGGTCACCCCCATGTAAGTTATAGGGTATGAACAGCACAGTTTTCAAAACGTGTTTTTCAGCCCGAAATAAACGCGTTTTCTCAGCCCTTAGAATCGCAGTGTAACTGCCTGGCTCAGAAGAGCCCCCTGAGTCAGCCCTTAACCCCAGTGTGCTGAAATTGTCAAAACGTGTTTTTCAGCAGAAATAAACACGTTTAGGCAACTTTGGTCACCCCCATGTAAGTTATAGGGCAGGAACAGCACAGTTTTCAAAACGTGTTTTTCAGCCCGAAATAAACGCGTTTTCTCAGCCCTTAGAATCGCAGTGTAACTGCCTGGCTCAGAAGAGCCCCCTGAGTCAGCCCTTAACCCCAGTGTGCTGAAATTGTCAAAACGTGTTTTTCAGCAGAAATAAAGACGTTTAGGCAACTTTGGTCACCCCCATGTAAGTTATAACGCAGGAACAGCACAGTTTTCAAAACGTGTTTTTCAGCCCGAAATAAACGCGTTTTTTCAGCCCTTAGAATCGCAGTGTAACTGCCTGGCTCAGAAGAGCCCCCTGAGTCAGCCCTTAATCCCAGTGTGCTGAAATTGTCAAAACGTGTTTTTCAGCAGAAATAAACACGTTTAGGCAACTTTGGTCACCCCCATGTAAGTTATAGGGCAGGAACAGCACAGTTTTCAAAACGTGTTTTTCAGCCCGAAATAAACGCGTTTTCTCAGCCCTTAGAATCGCAGTGTAAGTGCCTGGCTCAGAAGAGCCCCCTGAGTCAGCCCTTAACCCCAGTGTGCTGAAATTGTCAAAACGTGTTTTTCAGCAGAAATAAAGACGTTTAGGCAACTTTGGTCACCCCCATGTAAGTTATAGGGCAGGAACAGCATAGTTTTCAAAACATGTTTTTCAGCCCGAAATAAACGCGTTTTCTCAGCCCTTAGAATCGCAGTGTAACTGCCTGGCTCAGAAGAGCCCCCTGAGTCAGCCCTTAACCCCAGTGTGCTGAAATTGTCAAAACGTGTTTTTCAGCAGAAATAAAGACGTTTACGCAACTTTGGTCACCCCCATGTAAGTTATAGGGCAGGAACAGCACAGTTTTCAAAACGTGTTTTTCAGCCCGAAATAAACGCGTTTTCTCAGCCCTTAGAATCGCAGTGTAACTGCCTGGCTTAGAAGAGCCCCCTGAGTCAGCCCTTAACCCCAGTGTGCTGAAATTGTCAAAACGTGTTTTTCAGCAGAAATAAAGACGTTTAGGCAACTTTGGTCACCCCCATGTAAGTTATAGGGCAGGAACAGCACAGTTTTCAAAATGTGTTTTTCAGCCCGAAATAAACGCGTTTTCTCAGCCCTTAGAATCGCAGTGTAACTGCCTGGCTCAGAAGAGCCCCCTGTGTCAGCCCTTAACCCCAGTGTGCTGAAATTGTCAAAACGTGTTTTTCAGCAGAAATAAAGACGTTTAGGCAACTTTGGTCACCCCCATGTAAGTTATAGGGCAGGAACAGCACAGTTTTCAAAACGTGTTTTTCAGCCCGAAATAAACGCGTTTTCTCAGCCCTTAGAATCGCAGTGTAACTGCCTGGCTCAGAAGAGCCCCCTGAGTCAGCCCTTAACCCCAGTGTGCTGAAATTGTCAAAACGTGTTTTTCAGCAGAAATAAAGACGTTTAGGCAACTTTGGTCACCCCCATGTAAGTTATAGGGCAGGAACAGCACAGTTTTCAAAACGTGTTTTTCAGTCCGAAATAAACGCGTTTTCTCAGCCCTTAGAATCGCAGTGTAACTGCCTGGCTCAGAAGAGCCCCCTGAGTCAGCCCTTAACCCCAGTGTGCTGAAATTGTCAAAACGTGTTTTTCAGCAGAAATAAACACGTTTAGGCAACTTTGGTCACCCCCATGTAAGTTATAGGGCAGGAACAGCATAGTTTTCAAAACGTGTTTTTCAGCCCGAAATAAACGCGTTTTCTCAGCCCTTAGAATCGCAGTGTAACTGCCTGGCTCAGAAGAGCCCCCTGAGTCAGCCCTTAACCCCAGTGTGCTGAAATTGTCAAAACGTGTTTTTCAGCAGAAATAAAGACGTTTAGGCAACTTTGGTCACCCCCATGTAAGTTATAGGGTATGAACAGCACAGATTTCAAAACGTGTTTTTCAGCCCGAAATAAACGCGTTTTCTCAGCCCTTAGAATCGCAGTGTAACTGCCTGGCTCAGAAGAGCCCCCTGAGTCAGCCCTTAACCCCAGTGTGCTGAAATTGTCAAAACGTGTTTTTCAGCAGAAATAAACACGTTTAGGCAACTTTGGTCACCCCCATGTAAGTTATAGGGCAGGAACAGCACAGTTTTCAAAACGTGTTTTTCAGCCCGAAATAAACGCGTTTTCTCAGCCCTTAGAATCGCAGTGTAACTGCCTGGCTCAGAAGAGCCCCCTGAGTCAGCCCTTAACCCCAGTGTGCTGAAATTGTCAAAACGTGTTTTTCAGCAGAAATAAAGACGTTTAGGCAACTTTGGTCACCCCCATGTAAGTTATAACGCAGGAACAGCACAGTTTTCAAAACGTGTTTTTCAGCCCGAAATAAACGCGTTTTTTCAGCCCTTAGAATCGCAGTGTAACTGCCTGGCTCAGAAGAGCCCCCTGAGTCAGCCCTTAATCCCAGTGTGCTGAAATTGTCAAAACGTGTTTTTCAGCAGAAATAAACACGTTTAGGCAACTTTGGTCACCCCCATGTAAGTTATAGGGCAGGAACAGCACAGTTTTCAAAACGTGTTTTTCAGCCCGAAATAAACGCGTTTTCTCAGCCCTTAGAATCGCAGTGTAACTGCCTGGCTCAGAAGAGCCCCCTGAGTCAGCCCTTAACCCCAGTGTGCTGAAATTGTCAAAACGTGTTTTTCAGCAGAAATAAAGACGTTTAGGCAACTTTGGTCACCCCCATGGAAGTTATAGGGCAGGAACAGCATAGTTTTCAAAACATGTTTTTCAGCCCGAAATAAACGCGTTTTCTCAGCCCTTAGAATCGCAGTGTAACTGCCTGGCTCAGAAGAGCCCCCTGAGTCAGCCCTTAACCCCAGTGTGCTGAAATTGTCAAAACGTGTTTTTCAGCAGAAATAAAGACGTTTAGGCAACTTTGGTCACCCCCATGTAAGTTATAGGGCAGGAACAGCACAGTTTTCAAAACGTGTTTTTCAGTCCGAAATAAACGCGTTTTCTCAGCCCTTAGAATCGCAGTGTAACTGCCTGGCTCAGAAGAGCCCCCTGAGTCAGCCCTTAACCCCAGTGTGCTGAAATTGTCAAAACGTGTTTTTCAGCAGAAATAAAGACGTTTAGGCAACTTTGGTCACCCCCATGTAAGTTATAGGGCAGGAACAGCACAGTTCTCAAAACGTGTTTTTCAGCCCGAAATAAATGCGTTTTCTCAGCCCTTAGAATCGCAGTGTAACTGCCTGGCTCAGAAGAGCCCCCTGAGTCAGCCCTTAACCCCAGTGTGCTGAAATTGTCAAAACGTGTTTTTCAGCAGAAATAAACACGTTTAGGCAACTTTGGTCACCCCCATGTAAGTTATAGGGCAGGAACAGCACAGTTTTCAAAACGTGTTTTTCAGCCCGAAATAAACGCGTTTTCTCAGCCCTTAGAATCGCAGTGTAACTGCCTGGCTCAGATGAGCCCCCTGAGTCAGCCCTTAACCCCAGTGTGCTGAAATTGTCAAAACGTGTTTTTCAGCAGAAATAAACACGTTTAGGCAACTTTGGTCACCCCCATGTAAGTTATAGGGCAGGAACAGCATAGTTTTCAAAACGTGTTTTTCAGCCCGAAATAAACGCGTTTTCTCAGCCCTTAGAATCGCAGTGTAACTGCCTGGCTCAGAAGAGCCCCCTCAGTCAGCCCTTATCCCCAGTGTGCTGAAATTGTCAAAACGTGTTTTTCAGCAGAAATAAACACGTTTAGGCAACTTTGGTCACCCCCATGTAAGTTATAGGGCAGGAACAGCACAGTTTTCAAAACGTGTTTTTCAGCCCGAAATAAACGCGTTTTCTCAGCCCTTAGAATCGCAGTGTAACTGCCTGGCTCAGGAGAGCCCCCTAAGTCAGCCCTTAACCCCAGTGTGCTGAAATTGTCAAAACGTGTTTTTCAGCAGAAATAAAGACGTTTAGGCAACTTTGGTCACCCCCATGTAAGTTATAGGGCAGGAACAGCACAGTTTTCAAAACGTGTTTTTCAGCCCGAAATAAACGCGTTTTCTCAGCCCTTAGAATCGCAGTGTAACTGCCTGGCTTAGAAGAGCCCCCTGAGTCAGCCCTTAACCCCAGTGTGCTGAAATTGTCAAAACGTGTTTTTCAGCAGAAATAAAGACGTTTAGGCAACTTTGGTCACCCCCATGTAAGTTATAGGGCAGGAACAGCACAGTTTTCAAAATGTGTTTTTCAGCCCGAAATAAACGCGTTTTCTCAGCCCTTAGAATCGCAGTGTAACTGCCTGGCTCAGAAGAGCCCCCTGTGTCAGCCCTTAACCCCAGTGTGCTGAAATTGTCAAAACGTGTTTTTCAGCAGAAATAAAGACGTTTAGGCAACTTTGGTCACCCCCATGTAAGTTATAGGGCAGGAACAGCACAGTTTTCAAAACGTGTTTTTCAGCCCGAAATAAACGCGTTTTCTCAGCCATTAGAATCGCAGTGTAACTGCCTGGCTCAGAAGAGCCCCCTGAGTCAGCCCTTAACCCCAGTGTGCTGAAATTGTCAAAACGTGTTTTTCAGCAGAAATAAACACGTTTAGGCAACTTTGGTCACCCCCATGTAAGTTATAGGGCAGGAACAGCATAGTTTTCAAAACGTGTTTTTCAGCCCGAAATAAACGCGTTTTCTCAGCCCTTAGAATCGCAGTGTAACTGCCTGGCTCAGAAGAGCCCCCTGAGTCAGCCCTTAACCCCAGTGTGCTGAAATTGTCAAAACGTGTTTTTCAGCAGAAATAAAGACGTTTAGGCAACTTTGGTCACCCCCATGTAAGTTATAGGGCAGGAACAGCACAGTTTTCAAAACGTGGTTTTCAGCCCGAAATAAACGCGTTTTCTCAGCCCTTAGAATCGCAGTGTAACTGCCTGGCTCAGAAGAGCCCCCTCAGTCAGCCCTTATCCCCAGTGTGCTGAAATTGTCAAAACGTGTTTTTCAGCAGAAATAAAGACGTTTAGGCAACTTTGGTCACCCCCATGTAAGTTATAGGGCAGGAACAGCATAGTTTTCAAAATGTGTTTTTCAGCCCGAAATAAACGCGTTTTCTCAGCCCTTAGAATCGCAGTGTAACTGCCTGGCTCAGAAGAGCCCCCTGAGTCAGCCCTTAACCCCAGTGTGCTGAAATTGTCAAAACTTGTTTTTCAGCAGAAATAAACACGTTTAGGCAACTTTGGTCACCCCCATGTAAGTTATAGGGCAGGAACAGCACAGTTTTCAAAACGTGTTTTTCAGCCCGAAATAAACGCGTTTTCTCAGCCCTTAGAATCGCAGTGTAACTGCCTGGCTCAGAAGAGCCCCCTGAGTCAGCCCTTAACCCCAGTGTGCTGAAATTGTCAAAACGTGTTTTTCAGCAGAAATAAACACGTTTAGGCAACTTTGGTCACCCCCATGTAAGTTATAGGGTAGGAACAGCACAGTTTTCAAAACGTGTTTTTCAGCCCGAAATAAACGCGTTTTCTCAGCCCTTAGAATCGCAGTGTAACTGCCTGGCTCAAAAGAGCCCCCTGTGTCAGCCCTTAACCCCAGTGTGCTGAAATTGTCAAAACGTGTTTTTCAGCAGAAATAAAGACGTTTAGGCAACTTTGGTCACCCCCATGTAAGTTATAGGGCAGGAACAGCACAGTTTTCAAAACGTGTTTTTCAGCCCGAAATAAACGCGTTTTCTCAGCCCTTAGAATCGCAGTGTAACTGCCTGGCTCAGAAGAGCCCCCTGAGTCAGCCCTTAACCCCAGTGTGCTGAAATTGTCAAAACGTGTTTTTCAGCAGAAATAAAGACGTTTAGGCAACTTTGGTCACCCCCATGTAAGTTATAGGGCAGGAACAGCACAGTTTTCAAAACGTGTTTTTCAGCCCGAAATAAACGCGTTTTCTCAGCCCTTAGAATCGCAGTGTAACTGCTTGGCTCAGAAGAGCCCCCTGAGTCAGCCCTTAACCCCAGTGTGCTGAAATTGTCAAAACGTGTTTTTCAGCAGAAATAAAGACGTTTAGGCAACTTTGGTCACCCCCATATAAGTTATAGGGCAGGAACAGCACAGTTTTCAAAACGAGTTTTTCAGCCCGAAATAAACGCGTTTTCTCAGCCCTTAGAATCGCAGTGTAACTGCCTGGCTCAGAAGAGCCCCCTGAGTCAGCCCTTAACCCCAGTGTGCTGAAATTGTCAAAACGTGTTTTTCAGCAGAAATAAAGACGTTTAGGCAACTTTGGTCACCCCCATGTAAGTTATAGGGCAGGAACAGCACAGTTTTCAAAACGTGTTTTTCAGCCCGAAATAAACGCGTTTACTCAGCCCTTAGAATCGCAGTGTAACTGCCTGGCTCAGAAGAGCCCCCTGAGTCAGCCCTTAACCCCAGTGTGCTGAAATTGTCAAAACGTGTTTTTCAGCAGAAATAAAGACGTTTAGGCAACTTTGGTCACCCCCATGTAAGTTATAACGCAGGAACAGCACAGTTTTCAAAACGTGTTTTTCAGCCCGAAATAAACGCGTTTTTTCAGCCCTTAGAATCGCAGTGTAACTGCCTGGCTCAGAAGAGCCCCCTGAGTCAGCCCTTAACCCCAGTGTGCTGAAATTGTCAAAACGTGTTTTTCAGCAGAAATAAACACGTTTAGGCAACTTTGGTCACCCCCATGTAAGTTATAGGGCAGGAACAGCACAGTTTTCAAAACGTGTTTTTCAGCCCGAAATAAACGCGTTTTGTCAGCCCTTAGAATCGCAGTGTAACTGCCTGGCTCAGAAGAGCCCCCTGAGTCAGCCCTTAACCCCAGTGTGCTGAAATTGTCAAAACGTGTTTTTCAGCAGAAATAAAGACGTTTAGGCAACTTTGGTCACCCCCATGTAAGTTATAGGGCAGGAACAGCATAGTTTTCAAAACGTGTTTTTCAGCCCGAAATAAACGCGTTTTCTCAGCCCTTAGAATCGCAGTGTAACTGCCTGGCTCAGAAGAGCCCCCTGAGTCAGCCCTTAACCCCAGTGTGCTGAAATTGTCAAAACGTGTTTTTCAGCAGAAATAAAGACGTTTAGGCAACTTTGGTCACCCCCATGTAAGTTATAGGGCAGGAACAGCACAGTTTTCAAAACGTGTTTTTCAGTCCGAAATAAACGCGTTTTCTCAGCCCTTAGAATCGCAGTGTAACTGCCTGGCTCAGAAGAGCCCCCTGAGTCAGCCCTTAACCCCAGTGTGCTGAAATTGTCAAAACGTGTTTTTCAGCAGAAATAAAGACGTTTAGGCAACTTTGGTCACCCCCATGTAAGTTATAACGCAGGAACAGCACAGTTTTCAAAACGTGTTTTTCAGCCCGAAATAAACGCGTTTTTTCAGCCCTTAGAATCGCAGTGTAACTGCCTGGCTCAGAAGAGCCCCCTGAGTCAGCCCTTAACCCCAGTGTGCTGAAATTGTCAAAACGTGTTTTTCAGCAGAAATAAACACGTTTAGGCAACTTTGGTCACCCCCATGTAAGTTATAGGGCAGGAACAGCACAGTTTTCAAAACGTGTTTTTCAGCCCGAAATAAACGCGTTTTCTCAGCCCTTAGAATCGCAGTGTAACTGCCTGGCTCAAAAGAGCCCCCTGTGTCAGCCCTTAACCCCAGTGTGCTGAAATTGTCAAAACGTGTTTTTCAGCAGAAATAAAGACGTTTAGGCAACTTTGGTCACCCCCATGTAAGTTATAGGGCAGGAACAGCACAGTTTTCAAAACGTGTTTTTCAGCCCGAAATAAACGCGTTTTCTCAGCCCTTAGAATCGCAGTGTAACTGCCTGGCTCAGAAGAGCCCCCTGAGTCAGCCCTTAACCCCAGTGTGCTGAAATTGTCAAAACGTGTTTTTCAGCAGAAATAAACACGTTTAGGCAACTTTGGTCACCCCCATGTAAGTTATAGGGCAGGAACAGCATAGTTTTCAAAACGTGTTTTTCAGCCCGAAATAAACGCGTTTTCTCAGCCCTTAGAATCGCAGTGTAACTGCCTGGCTCAGAAGAGCCCCCTGAGTCAGCCCTTAACCCCAGTGTGCTGAAATTGTCAAAACGTGTTTTTCAGCAGAAATAAAGACGTTTAGGCAACTTTGGTCACCCCCATGTAAGTTATAGGGCAGGAACAGCACAGTTTTCAAAACGTGGTTTTCAGCCCGAAATAAACGCGTTTTCTCAGCCCTTAGAATCGCAGTGTAACTGCCTGGCTCAGAAGAGCCCCCTCAGTCAGCCCTTATCCCCAGTGTGCTGAAATTGTCAAAACGTGTTTTTCAGCAGAAATAAAGACGTTTAGGCAACTTTGGTCACCCCCATGTAAGTTATAGGGCAGGAACAGCATAGTTTTCAAAATGTGTTTTTCAGCCCGAAATAAACGCGTTTTCTCAGCCCTTAGAATCGCAGTGTAACTGCCTGGCTCAGAAGAGCCCCCTGAGTCAGCCCTTAACCCCAGTGTGCTGAAATTGTCAAAACTTGTTTTTCAGCAGAAATAAACACGTTTAGGCAACTTTGGTCACCCCCATGTAAGTTATAGGGCAGGAACAGCACAGTTTTCAAAACGTGTTTTTCAGCCCGAAATAAACGCGTTTTCTCAGCCCTTAGAATCGCAGTGTAACTGCCTGGCTCAGAAGAGCCCCCTGAGTCAGCCCTTAACCCCAGTGTGCTGAAATTGTCAAAACGTGTTTTTCAGCAGAAATAAACACGTTTAGGCAACTTTGGTCACCCCCATGTAAGTTATAGGGTAGGAACAGCACAGTTTTCAAAACGTGTTTTTCAGCCCGAAATAAACGCGTTTTCTCAGCCCTTAGAATCGCAGTGTAACTGCCTGGCTCAAAAGAGCCCCCTGTGTCAGCCCTTAACCCCAGTGTGCTGAAATTGTCAAAACGTGTTTTTCAGCAGAAATAAAGACGTTTAGGCAACTTTGGTCACCCCCATGTAAGTTATAGGGCAGGAACAGCACAGTTTTCAAAACGTGTTTTTCAGCCCGAAATAAACGCGTTTTCTCAGCCCTTAGAATCGCAGTGTAACTGCCTGGCTCAGAAGAGCCCCCTGAGTCAGCCCTTAACCCCAGTGTGCTGAAATTGTCAAAACGTGTTTTTCAGCAGAAATAAAGACGTTTAGGCAACTTTGGTCACCCCCATGTAAGTTATAGGGCAGGAACAGCATAGTTTTCAAAATGTGTTTTTCAGCACGAAATAAACGCGTTTTCTCAGCCCTTAGAATCGCAGTGTAACTGCCTGGCTCAGAAGAGCCCCCTGAGTCAGCCCTTAACCCCAGTGTGCTGAAATTGTCAAAACGTGTTTTTCAGCAGAAATAAAGACGTTTAGGCAACTTTGGTCACCCCCATGTAAGTTATAGGGCAGGAACAGCACAGTTTTCAAAACGTGTTTTTCAGCCCGAAATAAACGCGTTTTCTCAGCCCTTAGAATCGCAGTGTAACTGCCTGGCTCAGAAGAGCCCCCTGAGTCAGCCCTTAACCCCAGTGTGCTGAAATTGTCAAAACGTGTTTTTCAGCAGAAATAAAGACGTTTAGGCAACTTTGGTCACCCCCATGTAAGTTATAGGGCAGGAACATCACAGTTTTCAAAACGTGTTTTTCAGCCCGAAATAAACGCGTTTTCTCAGCCCTTAGAATCGCAGTGTAACTGCCTGGCTCAGAAGAGCCCCCTGAGTCAGCCCTTAACCCCAGTGTGCTGAAATTGTCAAAACGTGTTTTTCAGCAGAAATAAACACGTTTAGGCAACTTTGGTCACCCCCATGTAAGTTATAGGGCAGGAACAGCATAGTTTTCAAAACGTGTTTTTCAGCCCGAAATAAACGCGTTTTCTCAGCCCTTAGAAGCACAGTGTAACTGCCTGGCTCAGAAGAGCCCCCTGAGTCAGCCCTTAACCCCAGTGTGCTGAAATTGTCAAAACGTGTTTTTCAGCAGAAATAAAGACGTTTAGGCAACTTTGGTCACCCCCATGTAAGTTATAGGGCAGGAACAGCATAGTTTTCAAAACGTGTTTTTCAGCACGAAATAAACGCGTTTTCTCAGCCCTTAGAATCGCAGTGTAACTGCCTGGCTCAGAAGAGCCCCCTGAGTCAGCCCTTAACCCCAGTGTGCTGAAATTGTCAAAACGTGTTTTTCAGCAGAAATAAAGACGTTTAGGCAACTTTGGTCACCCCCATGTAAGTTATAGGGCAGGAACAGCACAGTTTTCAAAACGTGTTTTTCAGCCCGAAATAAACTCGTTTTCTCAGCCCTTAGAATCGCAGTGTAACTGCCTGGCTCAGAAGAGCCCCCTGAGTCAGCCCTTAACCCCAGTGTGCTGAAATTGTCAAAACGTGTTTTTCAGCAGAAATAAAGACGTTTAGGCAACTTTGGTCACCCCCATGTAAGTTATAGGGCAGGAACAGCACAGTTTTCAAAACGTGTTTTTCAGCCCGAAATAAACGCGTTTTCTCAGCCCTTAGAATCGCAGTGTAACTGCTTGGCTCAGAAGAGCCCCCTGAGTCAGCCCTTAACCCCAGTGTGCTGAAATTGTCAAAACGTGTTTTTCAGCAGAAATAAAGACGTTTAGGCAACTTTGGTCACCCCCATGTAAGTTATAGGGTAGGAACAGCACAGTTTTCAAAACGTGTTTCTCAGCCCGAAATAAACGCGTTTTATCAGCCCTTAGAATCGCAGTGTAACTGCCTGGCTCAGAAGAGCCCCCTGAGTCAGCCCTTAACCCCAGTGTGCTGAAATTGTCAAAACGTGTTTTTCAGCAGAAATAAACACGTTTAGGCAACTTTGGTCACCCCCATGTAAGTTATAGGGCAGGAACAGCACAGTTTTCAAAACGAGTTTTTCAGCCCGAAATAAACGCGTTTTGTCAGCCCTTAGAATCGCAGTGTAACTGCCTGGCTCAGAAGAGCCCCCTGAGTCAGCCCTTAACCCCAGTGTGCTGAAATTGTCAACACGTGTTTTTCAGCAGAAATAAAGACGTTTAGGCAACTTTGGTCACCCCCATGTAAGTTATAGGGCAGGAACAGCACAGTTCTCAAAACGTGTTTTTCAGCCCGAAATAAACGCGTTTTCTCAGCCCTTAGAATCGCAGTGTAACTGCCTGGCTCAGAAGAGCCCCCTGAGTCAGCCCTTAACCCCAGTGTGCTGAAATTGTCAAAACGTGTTTTTCAGCAGAAATAAACACGTTTAGGCAACTTTGGTCACCCCCATGTAAGTTATAGGGCAGGAACAGCACAGTTTTCAAAACGTGTTTTTCAGCCCGAAATAAACGCGTTTTCTCAGCCCTTAGAATCACAGTGTAACTGCCTGGCTCAGATGAGCCCCCTGAGTCAGCCCTTAACCCCAGTGTGCTGAAATTGTCAAAACGTGTTTTTCAGCAGAAATAAAGGCGTTTAGGCAACTTTGGTCACCCCCATGTAAGTTATAGGGCAGGAACAGCACAGTTTTCAAAACGTGTTTTTCAGCCCGAAATAAACGCGTTTTCTCAGCCCTTAGAATCGCAGTGTAAGTGCCTGGCTCAGAAGAGCCCCCTGAGTCAGCCCTTAACCCCAGTGTGCTGAAATTGTCAAAACGTGTTTTTCAGCAGAAATAAACACGTTTAGGCAACTTTGGTCACCCCCATGTAAGTTATAGGGCAGGAACAGCACAGTTTTCAAAACGTGTTTTTCAGCCCGAAATAAACGCGTTTTCTCAGCCCTTAGAATCGCAGTGTAACTGCCTGGCTCAGAAGAGCCCCCTGAGTCAGCCCTTAACCCCAGTGTGCTGAAATTGTCAAAACGTGTTTTTCAGCAGAAATAAAGACGTTTAGGCAACTTTGGTCACCCCCATGTAAGTTATAGGGCAGGAACAGCACAGTTCTCAAAACGTGTTTTTCAGCCCGAAATAAACGCGTTTTCTCAGCCCTTAGAATCGCAGTGTAACTGCCTGGCTCAGAAGAGCCCCCTGAGTCAGCCCTTAACCCCAGTGTGCTGAAATTGTCAAAACGTGTTTTTCAGCAGAAATAAAGACGTTTAGGCAACTTTGGTCACCCCCATGTAAGTTATAGGGCAGGAACAGCACAGTTTTCAAAACGTGTTTTTCAGCCCGAAATAAACGCGTTTTCTCAGCCCTTAGAATCGCAGTGTAACTGCCTGGCTCAGAAGAGCCCCCTCAGTCAGCCCTTATCCCCAGTGTGCTGAAATTGTCAAAACGTGTTTTTCAGCAGAAATAAAGACGTTTAGGCAACTTTGGTCACCCCCATGTAAGTTATAGGGCAGGAACAGCATAGTTTTCAAAACGTGTTTTTCAGCCCGAAATAAACGCGTTTTCTCAGCCCTTAGAATCGCAGTGTAACTGCCTGGCTCAGAAGAGCCCCCTGAGTCAGCCCTTAACCCCAGTGTGCTGAAATTGTCAAAACGTGTTTTTCAGCAGAAATAAAGACGTTTAGGCAACTTTGGTCACCCCCATGTAAGTTATAGGGCAGGAACAGCACAGTTTTCAAAACGTGTTTTTCAGCCCGAAAAAACGCGTTTTCTCAGCCCTTAGAATCGCAGTGTAACTGCCTGGCTCAGAAGAGCCCCCTGAGTCAGCCCTTAACCCCAGTGTGCTGAAATTGTCAAAACGTGTTTTTCAGCAGAAATAAACACGTTTAGGCAACTTTGGTCACCCCCATGTAAGTTATAGGGCAGGAACAGCATAGTTTTCAAAACGTGTTTTTCAGCCCGAAATAAACGCGTTTTCTCAGCCCTTAGAATCGCAGTGTAACTGCCTGGCTCAGAAGAGCCCCCTGAGTCAGCCCTTAACCCCAGTGTGCTGAAATTGTCAAAACGTGTTTTTCAGCAGAAATAAACACGTTTAGGCAACTTTGGTCACCCCCATGTAAGTTATAGGGCAGGAACAGCACAGTTTTCAAAACGTGTTTTTCAGCCCGAAATAAACGCGTTTTCTCAGCCCTTAGAATCGCAGTGTAACTGCCTGGCTCAGAAGAGCCCCCTGAGTCAGCCCTTAACCCCAGTGTGCTGAAATTGTCAAAACGTGTTTTTCAGCAGAAATAAAGACGTTTAGGCAACTTTGGTCACCCCCATGTAAGTTATAGGGCAGGAACAGCACAGTTTTCAAAACGTGTTTTTCAGCCCGAAATAAACGCGTTTTCTCAGCCCTTAGAATCGCAGTGTAACTGCTTGGCTCAGAAGAGCCCCCTGAGTCAGCCCTTAACCCCAGTGTGCTGAAATTGTCAAAACGTGTTTTTCAGCAGAAATAAAGACGTTTAGGCAACTTTGGTCACCCCCATGTAAGTTATAGGGTATGAACAGCACAGTTTTCAAAACGTGTTTTTCAGCCCGAAATAAACGCGTTTTCTCAGCCCTTAGAATCGCAGTGTAACTGCCTGGCTCAGAAGAGCCCCCTGAGTCAGCCCTTAACCCCAGTGTGCTGAAATTGTCAAAACGTGTTTTTCAGCAGAAATAAACACGTTTAGGCAACTTTGGTCACCCCCATGTAAGTTATAGGGCAGGAACAGCACAGTTTTCAAAACGTGTTTTTCAGCCCGAAATAAACGCGTTTTCTCAGCCCTTAGAATCGCAGTGTAACTGCCTGGCTCAGAAGAGCCCCCTGAGTCAGCCCTTAACCCCAGTGTGCTGAAATTGTCAAAACGTGTTTTTCAGCAGAAATAAAGACGTTTAGGCAACTTTGGTCACCCCCATGTAAGTTATAACGCAGGAACAGCACAGTTTTCAAAACGTGTTTTTCAGCCCGAAATAAACGCGTTTTTTCAGCCCTTAGAATCGCAGTGTAACTGCCTGGCTCAGAAGAGCCCCCTGAGTCAGCCCTTAATCCCAGTGTGCTGAAATTGTCAAAACGTGTTTTTCAGCAGAAATAAACACGTTTAGGCAACTTTGGTCACCCCCATGTAAGTTATAGGGCAGGAACAGCACAGTTTTCAAAACGTGTTTTTCAGCCCGAAATAAACGCGTTTTCTCAGCCCTTAGAATCGCAGTGTAACTGCCTGGCTCAGAAGAGCCCCCTGAGTCAGCCCTTAACCCCAGTGTGCTGAAATTGTCAAAACGTGTTTTTCAGCAGAAATAAAGACGTTTAGGCAACTTTGGTCACCCCCATGTAAGTTATAGGGCAGGAACAGCATAGTTTTCAAAACGTGTTTTTCAGCCCGAAATAAACGCGTTTTCTCAGCCCTTAGAATCGCAGTGTAACTGCCTGGCTCAGAAGAGCCCCCTGAGTCAGCCCTTAACCCCAGTGTGCTGAAATTGTCAAAACGTGTTTTTCAGCAGAAATAAAGACGTTTAGGCAACTTTGGTCACCCCCATGTAAGTTATAGGGCAGGAACAGCACAGTTTTCAAAACGTGTTTTTCAGTCCGAAATAAACGCGTTTTCTCAGCCCTTAGAATCGCAGTGTAACTGCCTGGCTCAGAAGAGCCCCCTGAGTCAGCCCTTAACCCCAGTGTGCTGAAATTGTCAAAACGTGTTTTTCAGCAGAAATAAAGACGTTTAGGCAACTTTGGTCACCCCCATGTAAGTTATAGGGCAGGAACAGCACAGTTCTCAAAACGTGTTTTTCAGCCCGAAATAAATGCGTTTTCTCAGCCCTTAGAATCGCAGTGTAACTGCCTGGCTCAGAAGAGCCCCCTGAGTCAGCCCTTAACCCCAGTGTGCTGAAATTGTCAAAACGTGTTTTTCAGCAGAAATAAACACGTTTAGGCAACTTTGGTCACCCCCATGTAAGTTATAGGGCAGGAACAGCACAGTTTTCAAAACGTGTTTTTCAGCCCGAAATAAACGCGTTTTCTCAGCCCTTAGAATCGCAGTGTAACTGCCTGGCTCAGATGAGCCCCCTGAGTCAGCCCTTAACCCCAGTGTGCTGAAATTGTCAAAACGTGTTTTTCAGCAGAAATAAAGACGTTTAGGCAACTTTGGTCACCCCCATGTAAGTTATAGGGCAGGAACAGCATAGTTTTCAAAATGTGTTTTTCAGCCCGAAATAAACGCGTTTTCTCAGCCCTTAGAATCGCAGTGTAACTGCCTGGCTCAGAAGAGCCCCCTGAGTCAGCCCTTAACCCCAGTGTGCTGAAATTGTCAAAACTTGTTTTTCAGCAGAAATAAACACGTTTAGGCAACTTTGGTCACCCCCATGTAAGTTATAGGGCAGGAACAGCACAGTTTTCAAAACGTGTTTTTCAGCCCGAAATAAACGCGTTTTCTCAGCCCTTAGAATCGCAGTGTAACTGCCTGGCTCAGAAGAGCCCCCTAAGTCAGCCCTTAACCCCAGTGTGCTGAAATTGTCAAAACGTGTTTTTCAGCAGAAATAAACACGTTTAGGCAACTTTGGTCACCCCCATGTAAGTTATAGGGCAGGAACAGCACAGTTCTCAAAACGTGTTTTTCAGCCCGAAATAAACGCGTTTTCTCAGCCCTTAGAATCGCAGTGTAACTGCCTGGCTCAGAAGAGCCCCCTGAGTCAGCCCTTAACCCCAGTGTGCTGAAATTGTCAAAACGTGTTTTTCAGCAGAAATAAAGACGTTTAGGCAACTTTGGTCACCCCCATGTAAGTTATAGGGCAGGAACAGCACAGTTTTCAAAACGTGTTTTTCAGCCCGAAATAAACGCGTTTTCTCAGCCCTTAGAATCGCAGTGTAACTGTCTGGCTCAGAAGAGCCCCCTCAGTCAGCCCTTATCCCCAGTGTGCTGAAATTGTCAAAACGTGTTTTTTAGCAGAAATAAAGACGTTTAGGCAACTTTGGTCACCCCCATGTAAGTTATAGGGCAGGAACAGCATAGTTTTCAAAACGTGTTTTTCAGCCCGAAATAAACGCGTTTTCTCAGCCCTTAGAATCGCAGTGTAACTGCCTGGCTCAGAAGAGCCCCCTGAGTCAGCCCTTAACCCCAGTGTGCTGAAATTGTCAAAACGTGTTTTTCAGCAGAAATAAAGACGTTTAGGCAACTTTGGTCACCCCCATGTAAGTTATAGGGCAGGAACAGCACAGTTTTCAAAACGTGTTTTTCAGTCCGAAATAAACGCGTTTTCTCAGCCCTTAGAATCGCAGTGTAACTGCCTGGCTCAGAAGAGCCCCCTGAGTCAGCCCTTAACCCCAGTGTGCTGAAATTGTCAAAACTTGTTTTTCAGCAGAAATAAACACGTTTAGGCAACTTTGGTCACCCCCATGTAAGTTATAGGGCAGGAACAGCACAGTTTTCAAAACGTGTTTTTCAGCCCGAAATAAACGCGTTTTCTCAGCCCTTAGAATCGCAGTGTAACTGCCTGGCTCAGAAGAGCCCCCTAAGTCAGCCCTTAACCCCAGTGTGCTGAAATTGTCAAAACGTGTTTTTCAGCAGAAATAAAGACGTTTAGGCAACTTTGGTCACCCCCATGTAAGTTATAGGGCAGGAACAGCACAGTTTTCAAAACGTGTTTTTCAGCCCGAAATAAACGCGTTTTCTCAGACCTTAGAATCGCAGTGTAACTGCCTGGCTCAGAAGAGCCCCCTGAGTCAGCCCTTAACCCCAGTGTGCTGAAATTGTCAAAACGTGTTTTTCAGCAGAAATAAAGACGTTTAGGCAACTTTGGTCACCCCCATGTAAGTTATAGGGCAGGAACAGCACAGTTTTCAAAACGTGTTTTTCAGCCCGAAATAAACGCGTTTTCTCAGCCCTTAGAATCGCAGTGTAACTGCCTGGCTCAGAAGAGCCCCCTGAGTCAGCCCTTAACCCCAGTGTGCTGAAATTGTCAAAACGTGTTTTTCAGCAGAAATAAACACGTTTAGGCAACTTTGGTCACCCCCATGTAAGTTATAGGGCAGGAACAGCACAGTTTTCAAAACGTGTTTTTCAGCCCGAAATAAACGCGTTTTGTCAGCCCTTAGAATCGCAGTGTAACTGCCTGGCTCAGATGAGCCCCCTGAGTCAGCCCTTAACCCCAGTGTGCTGAAATTGTCAAAACGTGTTTTTCAGCAGAAATAAAGACGTTTAGGCAACTTTGGTCACCCCCATGTAAGTTATAGGGCAGGAACAGCACAGTTTTCAAAACGTGTTTTTCAGCCCGAAATAAACGCGTTTTCTCAGCCCTTAGAATCGCAGTGTAAGTGCCTGGCTCAGAAGAGCCCCTTGAGTCAGCCCTTAACCCCAGTGTGCTGAAATTGTCAAAACGTGTTTTTCAGCAGAAATAAACACGTTTAGGCAACTTTGGTCACCCCCATGTAAGTTATAGGGCAGGAACAGCACAGTTTTCAAAACGTGTTTTTCAGCCCGAAATAAACGCGTTTTCTCAGCCCTTAGAATCGCAGTGTAACTGCCTGGCTCAGAAGAGCCCCCTGAGTCAGCCCTTAACCCCAGTGTGCTGAAATTGTCAAAACGTGTTTTTCAGCAGAAATAAAGACGTTTAGGCAACTTTGGTCACCCCCATGTAAGTTATAGGGCAGGAACAGCACAGTTCTCAAAACGTGTTTTTCAGCCCGAAATAAACGCGTTTTCTCAGCCCTTAGAATCGCAGTGTAACTGCCTGGCTCAGAAGAGCCCCCTGAGTCAGCCCTTAACCCCAGTGTGCTGAAATTGTCAAAACGTGTTTTTCAGCAGAAATAAAGACGTTTAGGCAACTTTGGTCACCCCCATGTAAGTTATAGGGCAGGAACAGCACAGTTTTCAAAACGTGTTTTTCAGCCCGAAATAAACGCGTTTTCTCAGCCCTTTGAATCGCAGTGTAACTGCCTGGCTCAGAAGAGCCCCCTCAGTCAGCCCTTATCCCCAGTGTGCTGAAATTGTCAAAACGTGTTTTTTAGCAGAAATAAAGACGTTTAGGCAACTTTGGTCACCCCCATGTAAGTTATAGGGCAGGAACAGCATAGTTTTCAAAATGTGTTTTTCAGCACGAAATAAACGCGTTTTCTCAGCCCTTAGAATCGCAGTGTAACTGCCTGGCTCAGAAGAGCCCCCTGAGTCAGCCCTTAACCCCAGTGTGCTGAAATTGTCAAAACGTGTTTTTCAGCAGAAATAAAGACGTTTAGGCAACTTTGGTCACCCCCATGTAAGTTATAGGGCAGGAACAGCACAGTTTTCAAAACGTGTTTTTCAGCCCGAAATAAACGCGTTTTCTCAGCCCTTAGAATCGCAGTGTAACTGCCTGGCTCAGAAGAGCCCCCTGAGTCAGCCCTTAACCCCAGTGTGCTGAAATTGTCAAAACGTGTTTTTCAGCAGAAATAAAGACGTTTAGGCAACTTTGGTCACCCCCATGTAAGTTATAGGGCAGGAACAGCACAGTTTTCAAAACGTGTTTTTCAGCCCGAAATAAACGCGTTTTCTCAGCCCTTAGAATCGCAGTGTAACTGCCTGGCTCAGAAGAGCCCCCTGAGTCAGCCCTTAACCCCAGTGTGCTGAAATTGTCAAAACGTGTTTTTCAGCAGAAATAAACACGTTTAGGCAACTTTGGTCACCCCCATGTAAGTTATAGGGCAGGAACAGCATAGTTTTCAAAACGTGTTTTTCAGCCCGAAATAAACGCGTTTTCTCAGCCCTTAGAAGCACAGTGTAACTGCCTGGCTCAGAAGAGCCCCCTGAGTCAGCCCTTAACCCCAGTGTGCTGAAATTGTCAAAACGTGTTTTTCAGCAGAAATAAAGACGTTTAGGCAACTTTGGTCACCCCCATGTAAGTTATAGGGCAGGAACAGCATAGTTTTCAAAACGTGTTTTTCAGCACGAAATAAACGCGTTTTCTCAGCCCTTAGAATCGCAGTGTAACTGCCTGGCTCAGAAGAGCCCCCTGAGTCAGCCCTTAACCCCAGTGTGCTGAAATTGTCAAAACGTGTTTTTCAGCAGAAATAAAGACGTTTAGGCAACTTTGGTCACCCCCATGTAAGTTATAGGGCAGGAACAGCACAGTTTTCAAAACGTGTTTTTCAGCACGAAATAAACTCGTTTTCTCAGCCCTTAGAATCGCAGTGTAACTGCCTGGCTCAGAAGAGCCCCCTGAGTCAGCCCTTAACCCCAGTGTGCTGAAATTGTCAAAACGTGTTTTTCAGCAGAAATAAAGACGTTTAGGCAACTTTGGTCACCCCCATGTAAGTTATAGGGCAGGAACAGCACAGTTTTCAAAACGTGTTTTTCAGCCCGAAATAAACGCGTTTTCTCAGCCCTTAGAATCGCAGTGTAACTGCTTGGCTCAGAAGAGCCCCCTGAGTCAGCCCTTAACCCCAGTGTGCTGAAATTGTCAAAACGTGTTTTTCAGCAGAAATAAAGACGTTTAGGCAACTTTGGTCACCCCCATGTAAGTTATAGGGTAGGAACAGCACAGTTTTCAAAACGTGTTTCTCAGCCCGAAATAAACGCGTTTTATCAGCCCTTAGAATCGCAGTGTAACTGCCTGGCTCAGAAGAGCCCCCTGAGTCAGCCCTTAACCCCAGTGTGCTGAAATTGTCAAAACGTGTTTTTCAGCAGAAATAAACACGTTTAGGCAACTTTGGTCACCCCCATGTAAGTTATAGGGCAGGAACAGCACAGTTTTCAAAACGAGTTTTTCAGCCCGAAATAAACGCGTTTTCTCAGCCCTTAGAATCGCAGTGTAACTGCCTGGCTCAGAAGAGCCCCCTGAGTCAGCCCTTAACCCCAGTGTGCTGAAATTGTCAAAACGTGTTTTTCAGCAGAAATAAACACGTTTAGGCAACTTTGGTCACCCCCATGTAAGTTATAGGGCAGGAACAGCACAGTTTTCAAAACGTGTTTTTCAGCCCGAAATAAACGCGTTTACTCAGCCCTTAGAATCGCAGTGTAACTGCCTGGCTCAGAAGAGCCCCCTGAGTCAGCCCTTAACCCCAGTGTGCTGAAATTGTCAAAACGTGTTTTTCAGCAGAAATAAAGACGTTTAGGCAACTTTGGTCACCCCCATGTAAGTTATAACGCAGGAACAGCACAGTTTTCAAAATGTGTTTTTCAGCCCGAAATAAACGCGTTTTTTCAGCCCTTAGAATCGCAGTGTAACTGCCTGGCTCAGAAGAGCCCCCTGAGTCAGCCCTTAACCCCAGTGTGCTGAAATTCTCAAAACGTGTTTTTCAGCAGAAATAAACACGTTTAGGCAACTTTGGTCACCCCCATGTAAGTTATAGGGCAGGAACAGCACAGTTTTTAAAACGTGTTTTTCAGCCCGAAATAAACGCGTTTTGTCAGCCCTTAGAATCGCAGTGTAACTGCCTGGCTCAGAAGAGCCCCCTGAGTCAGCCCTTAACCCCAGTGTGCTGAAATTGTCAAAACGTGTTTTTCAGCAGAAATAAAGACGTTTAGGCAACTTTGGTCACCCCCATGTAAGTTATAGGGCAGGAACAGCACAGTTTTCAAAACGTGTTTTTCAGCCCGAAATAAACGCGTTTTCTCAGCCCTTAGAATCGCAGTGTAACTGCTTGGCTCAGAAGAGCCCCCTGAGTCAGCCCTTAACCCCAGTGTGCTGAAATTGTCAAAACGTGTTTTTCAGCAGAAATAAAGACGTTTAGGCAACTTTGGTCACCCCCATGTAAGTTATAGGGTATGAACAGCACAGTTTTCAAAACGTGTTTTTCAGCCCGAAATAAACGCGTTTTCTCAGCCCTTAGAATCGCAGTGTAACTGCCTGGCTCAGAAGAGCCCCCTGAGTCAGCCCTTAACCCCAGTGTGCTGAAATTGTCAAAACGTGTTTTTCAGCAGAAATAAACACGTTTAGGCAACTTTGGTCACCCCCATGTAAGTTATAGGGCAGGAACAGCACAGTTTTCAAAACGTGTTTTTCAGCCCGAAATAAACGCGTTTTCTCAGCCCTTAGAATCGCAGTGTAACTGCCTGGCTCAGAAGAGCCCCCTGAGTCAGCCCTTAACCCCAGTGTGCTGAAATTGTCAAAACGTGTTTTTCAGCAGAAATAAAGACGTTTAGGCAACTTTGGTCACCCCCATGTAAGTTATAACGCAGGAACAGCACAGTTTTCAAAACGTGTTTTTCAGCCCGAAATAAACGCGTTTTTTCAGCCCTTAGAATCGCAGTGTAACTGCCTGGCTCAGAAGAGCCCCCTGAGTCAGCCCTTAATCCCAGTGTGCTGAAATTGTCAAAACGTGTTTTTCAGCAGAAATAAACACGTTTAGGCAACTTTGGTCACCCCCATGTAAGTTATAGGGCAGGAACAGCACAGTTTTCAAAACGTGTTTTTCAGCCCGAAATAAACGCGTTTTCTCAGCCCTTAGAATCGCAGTGTAACTGCCTGGCTCAGAAGAGCCCCCTGAGTCAGCCCTTAACCCCAGTGTGCTGAAATTGTCAAAACGTGTTTTTCAGCAGAAATAAAGACGTTTAGGCAACTTTGGTCACCCCCATGTAAGTTATAGGGCAGGAACAGCATAGTTTTCAAAACGTGTTTTTCAGCCCGAAATAAACGCGTTTTCTCAGCCCTTAGAATCGCAGTGTAACTGCCTGGCTCAGAAGAGCCCCCTGAGTCAGCCCTTAACCCCAGTGTGCTGAAATTGTCAAAACGTGTTTTTCAGCAGAAATAAAGACGTTTAGGCAACTTTGGTCACCCCCATGTAAGTTATAGGGCAGGAACAGCACAGTTCTCAAAACGTGTTTTTCAGCCCGAAATAAATGCGTTTTCTCAGCCCTTAGAATCGCAGTGTAACTGCCTGGCTCAGAAGAGCCCCCTGAGTCAGCCCTTAACCCCAGTGTGCTGAAATTGTCAAAACGTGTTTTTCAGCAGAAATAAACACGTTTAGGCAACTTTGGTCACCCCCATGTAAGTTATAGGGCAGGAACAGCACAGTTTTCAAAACGTGTTTTTCAGCCCGAAATAAACGCGTTTTCTCAGCCCTTAGAATCGCAGTGTAACTGCCTGGCTCAGATGAGCCCCCTGAGTCAGCCCTTAACCCCAGTGTGCTGAAATTGTCAAAACGTGTTTTTCAGCAGAAATAAAGACGTTTAGGCAACTTTGGTCACCCCCATGTAAGTTATAGGGCAGGAACAGCATAGTTTTCAAAATGTGTTTTTCAGCCCGAAATAAACGCGTTTTCTCAGCCCTTAGAATCGCAGTGTAACTGCCTGGCTCAGAAGAGCCCCCTGAGTCAGCCCTTAACCCCAGTGTGCTGAAATTGTCAAAACTTGTTTTTCAGCAGAAATAAACACGTTTAGGCAACTTTGGTCACCCCCATGTAAGTTATAGGGCAGGAACAGCACAGTTTTCAAAACGTGTTTTTCAGCCCGAAATAAACGCGTTTTCTCAGCCCTTAGAATCGCAGTGTAACTGCCTGGCTTAGAAGAGCCCCCTGAGTCAGCCCTTAACCCCAGTGTGCTGAAATTGTCAAAACGTGTTTTTCAGCAGAAATAAAGACGTTTAGGCAACTTTGGTCACCCCCATGTAAGTTATAGGGCAGGAACAGCACAGTTTTCAAAATGTGTTTTTCAGCCCGAAATAAACGCGTTTTCTCAGCCCTTAGAATCGCAGTGTAACTGCCTGGCTCAGAAGAGCCCCCTGTGTCAGCCCTTAACCCCAGTGTGCTGAAATTGTCAAAACGTGTTTTTCAGCAGAAATAAAGACGTTTAGGCAACTTTGGTCACCCCCATGTAAGTTATAGGGCAGGAACAGCACAGTTTTCAAAACGTGTTTTTCAGCCCGAAATAAACGCGTTTTCTCAGCCCTTAGAATCGCAGTGTAACTGCCTGGCTCAGAAGAGCCCCCTGAGTCAGCCCTTAACCCCAGTGTGCTGAAATTGTCAAAACGTGTTTTTCAGCAGAAATAAAGACGTTTAGGCAACTTTGGTCACCCCCATGTAAGTTATAGGGCAGGAACAGCACAGTTTTCAAAACGTGTTTTTCAGTCCGAAATAAACGCGTTTTCTCAGCCCTTAGAATCGCAGTGTAACTGCCTGGCTCAGAAGAGCCCCCTGAGTCAGCCCTTAACCCCAGTGTGCTGAAATTGTCAAAACGTGTTTTTCAGCAGAAATAAACACGTTTAGGCAACTTTGGTCACCCCCATGTAAGTTATAGGGCAGGAACAGCATAGTTTTCAAAACGTGTTTTTCAGCCCGAAATAAACGCGTTTTCTCAGCCCTTAGAATCGCAGTGTAACTGCCTGGCTCAGAAGAGCCCCCTGAGTCAGCCCTTAACCCCAGTGTGCTGAAATTGTCAAAACGTGTTTTTCAGCAGAAATAAAGACGTTTAGGCAACTTTGGTCACCCCCATGTAAGTTATAGGGTATGAACAGCACAGTTTTCAAAACGTGTTTTTCAGCCCGAAATAAACGCGTTTTCTCAGCCCTTAGAATCGCAGTGTAACTGCCTGGCTCAGAAGAGCCCCCTGAGTCAGCCCTTAACCCCAGTGTGCTGAAATTGTCAAAACGTGTTTTTCAGCAGAAATAAACACGTTTAGGCAACTTTGGTCACCCCCATGTAAGTTATAGGGCAGGAACAGCACAGTTTTCAAAACGTGTTTTTCAGCCCGAAATAAACGCGTTTTCTCAGCCCTTAGAATCGCAGTGTAACTGCCTGGCTCAGAAGAGCCCCCTGAGTCAGCCCTTAACCCCAGTGTGCTGAAATTGTCAAAACGTGTTTTTCAGCAGAAATAAAGACGTTTAGGCAACTTTGGTCACCCCCATGTAAGTTATAACGCAGGAACAGCACAGTTTTCAAAACGTGTTTTTCAGCCCGAAATAAACGCGTTTTTTCAGCCCTTAGAATCGCAGTGTAACTGCCTGGCTCAGAAGAGCCCCCTGAGTCAGCCCTTAATCCCAGTGTGCTGAAATTGTCAAAACGTGTTTTTCAGCAGAAATAAACACGTTTAGGCAACTTTGGTCACCCCCATGTAAGTTATAGGGCAGGAACAGCACAGTTTTCAAAACGTGTTTTTCAGCCCGAAATAAACGCGTTTTCTCAGCCCTTAGAATCGCAGTGTAAGTGCCTGGCTCAGAAGAGCCCCCTGAGTCAGCCCTTAACCCCAGTGTGCTGAAATTGTCAAAACGTGTTTTTCAGCAGAAATAAAGACGTTTAGGCAACTTTGGTCACCCCCATGTAAGTTATAGGGCAGGAACAGCATAGTTTTCAAAACATGTTTTTCAGCCCGAAATAAACGCGTTTTCTCAGCCCTTAGAATCGCAGTGTAACTGCCTGGCTCAGAAGAGCCCCCTGAGTCAGCCCTTAACCCCAGTGTGCTGAAATTGTCAAAACGTGTTTTTCAGCAGAAATAAAGACGTTTACGCAACTTTGGTCACCCCCATGTAAGTTATAGGGCAGGAACAGCACAGTTTTCAAAACGTGTTTTTCAGCCCGAAATAAACGCGTTTTCTCAGCCCTTAGAATCGCAGTGTAACTGCCTGGCTTAGAAGAGCCCCCTGAGTCAGCCCTTAACCCCAGTGTGCTGAAATTGTCAAAACGTGTTTTTCAGCAGAAATAAAGACGTTTAGGCAACTTTGGTCACCCCCATGTAAGTTATAGGGCAGGAACAGCACAGTTTTCAAAATGTGTTTTTCAGCCCGAAATAAACGCGTTTTCTCAGCCCTTAGAATCGCAGTGTAACTGCCTGGCTCAGAAGAGCCCCCTGTGTCAGCCCTTAACCCCAGTGTGCTGAAATTGTCAAAACGTGTTTTTCAGCAGAAATAAAGACGTTTAGGCAACTTTGGTCACCCCCATGTAAGTTATAGGGCAGGAACAGCACAGTTTTCAAAACGTGTTTTTCAGCCCGAAATAAACGCGTTTTCTCAGCCCTTAGAATCGCAGTGTAACTGCCTGGCTCAGAAGAGCCCCCTGAGTCAGCCCTTAACCCCAGTGTGCTGAAATTGTCAAAACGTGTTTTTCAGCAGAAATAAAGACGTTTAGGCAACTTTGGTCACCCCCATGTAAGTTATAGGGCAGGAACAGCACAGTTTTCAAAACGTGTTTTTCAGTCCGAAATAAACGCGTTTTCTCAGCCCTTAGAATCGCAGTGTAACTGCCTGGCTCAGAAGAGCCCCCTGAGTCAGCCCTTAACCCCAGTGTGCTGAAATTGTCAAAACGTGTTTTTCAGCAGAAATAAACACGTTTAGGCAACTTTGGTCACCCCCATGTAAGTTATAGGGCAGGAACAGCATAGTTTTCAAAACGTGTTTTTCAGCCCGAAATAAACGCGTTTTCTCAGCCCTTAGAATCGCAGTGTAACTGCCTGGCTCAGAAGAGCCCCCTGAGTCAGCCCTTAACCCCAGTGTGCTGAAATTGTCAAAACGTGTTTTTCAGCAGAAATAAAGACGTTTAGGCAACTTTGGTCACCCCCATGTAAGTTATAGGGTATGAACAGCACAGATTTCAAAACGTGTTTTTCAGCCCGAAATAAACGCGTTTTCTCAGCCCTTAGAATCGCAGTGTAACTGCCTGGCTCAGAAGAGCCCCCTGAGTCAGCCCTTAACCCCAGTGTGCTGAAATTGTCAAAACGTGTTTTTCAGCAGAAATAAACACGTTTAGGCAACTTTGGTCACCCCCATGTAAGTTATAGGGCAGGAACAGCACAGTTTTCAAAACGTGTTTTTCAGCCCGAAATAAACGCGTTTTCTCAGCCCTTAGAATCGCAGTGTAACTGCCTGGCTCAGAAGAGCCCCCTGAGTCAGCCCTTAACCCCAGTGTGCTGAAATTGTCAAAACGTGTTTTTCAGCAGAAATAAAGACGTTTAGGCAACTTTGGTCACCCCCATGTAAGTTATAACGCAGGAACAGCACAGTTTTCAAAACGTGTTTTTCAGCCCGAAATAAACGCGTTTTTTCAGCCCTTAGAATCGCAGTGTAACTGCCTGGCTCAGAAGAGCCCCCTGAGTCAGCCCTTAATCCCAGTGTGCTGAAATTGTCAAAACGTGTTTTTCAGCAGAAATAAACACGTTTAGGCAACTTTGGTCACCCCCATGTAAGTTATAGGGCAGGAACAGCACAGTTTTCAAAACGTGTTTTTCAGCCCGAAATAAACGCGTTTTCTCAGCCCTTAGAATCGCAGTGTAACTGCCTGGCTCAGAAGAGCCCCCTGAGTCAGCCCTTAACCCCAGTGTGCTGAAATTGTCAAAACGTGTTTTTCAGCAGAAATAAAGACGTTTAGGCAACTTTGGTCACCCCCATGGAAGTTATAGGGCAGGAACAGCATAGTTTTCAAAACATGTTTTTCAGCCCGAAATAAACGCGTTTTCTCAGCCCTTAGAATCGCAGTGTAACTGCCTGGCTCAGAAGAGCCCCCTGAGTCAGCCCTTAACCCCAGTGTGCTGAAATTGTCAAAACGTGTTTTTCAGCAGAAATAAAGACGTTTAGGCAACTTTGGTCACCCCCATGTAAGTTATAGGGCAGGAACAGCACAGTTTTCAAAACGTGTTTTTCAGTCCGAAATAAACGCGTTTTCTCAGCCCTTAGAATCGCAGTGTAACTGCCTGGCTCAGAAGAGCCCCCTGAGTCAGCCCTTAACCCCAGTGTGCTGAAATTGTCAAAACGTGTTTTTCAGCAGAAATAAAGACGTTTAGGCAACTTTGGTCACCCCCATGTAAGTTATAGGGCAGGAACAGCACAGTTCTCAAAACGTGTTTTTCAGCCCGAAATAAATGCGTTTTCTCAGCCCTTAGAATCGCAGTGTAACTGCCTGGCTCAGAAGAGCCCCCTGAGTCAGCCCTTAACCCCAGTGTGCTGAAATTGTCAAAACGTGTTTTTCAGCAGAAATAAACACGTTTAGGCAACTTTGGTCACCCCCATGTAAGTTATAGGGCAGGAACAGCACAGTTTTCAAAACGTGTTTTTCAGCCCGAAATAAACGCGTTTTCTCAGCCCTTAGAATCGCAGTGTAACTGCCTGGCTCAGATGAGCCCCCTGAGTCAGCCCTTAACCCCAGTGTGCTGAAATTGTCAAAACGTGTTTTTCAGCAGAAATAAACACGTTTAGGCAACTTTGGTCACCCCCATGTAAGTTATAGGGCAGGAACAGCATAGTTTTCAAAACGTGTTTTTCAGCCCGAAATAAACGCGTTTTCTCAGCCCTTAGAATCGCAGTGTAACTGCCTGGCTCAGAAGAGCCCCCTCAGTCAGCCCTTATCCCCAGTGTGCTGAAATTGTCAAAACGTGTTTTTCAGCAGAAATAAACACGTTTAGGCAACTTTGGTCACCCCCATGTAAGTTATAGGGCAGGAACAGCACAGTTTTCAAAACGTGTTTTTCAGCCCGAAATAAACGCGTTTTCTCAGCCCTTAGAATCGCAGTGTAACTGCCTGGCTCAGGAGAGCCCCCTAAGTCAGCCCTTAACCCCAGTGTGCTGAAATTGTCAAAACGTGTTTTTCAGCAGAAATAAAGACGTTTAGGCAACTTTGGTCACCCCCATGTAAGTTATAGGGCAGGAACAGCACAGTTTTCAAAACGTGTTTTTCAGCCCGAAATAAACGCGTTTTCTCAGCCCTTAGAATCGCAGTGTAACTGCCTGGCTTAGAAGAGCCCCCTGAGTCAGCCCTTAACCCCAGTGTGCTGAAATTGTCAAAACGTGTTTTTCAGCAGAAATAAAGACGTTTAGGCAACTTTGGTCACCCCCATGTAAGTTATAGGGCAGGAACAGCACAGTTTTCAAAATGTGTTTTTCAGCCCGAAATAAACGCGTTTTCTCAGCCCTTAGAATCGCAGTGTAACTGCCTGGCTCAGAAGAGCCCCCTGTGTCAGCCCTTAACCCCAGTGTGCTGAAATTGTCAAAACGTGTTTTTCAGCAGAAATAAAGACGTTTAGGCAACTTTGGTCACCCCCATGTAAGTTATAGGGCAGGAACAGCACAGTTTTCAAAACGTGTTTTTCAGCCCGAAATAAACGCGTTTTCTCAGCCCTTAGAATCGCAGTGTAACTGCTTGGCTCAGAAGAGCCCCCTGAGTCAGCCCTTAACCCCAGTGTGCTGAAATTGTCAAAACGTGTTTTTCAGCAGAAATAAAGACGTTTAGGCAACTTTGGTCACCCCCATGTAAGTTATAGGGTAGGAACAGCACAGTTTTCAAAACGTGTTTCTCAGCCCGAAATAAACGCGTTTTATCAGCCCTTAGAATCGCAGTGTAACTGCCTGGCTCAGAAGAGCCCCCTGAGTCAGCCCTTAACCCCAGTGTGCTGAAATTGTCAAAACGTGTTTTTCAGCAGAAATAAACACGTTTAGGCAACTTTGGTCACCCCCATGTAAGTTATAGGGCAGGAACAGCACAGTTTTCAAAACGAGTTTTTCAGCCCGAAATAAACGCGTTTTCTCAGCCCTTAGAATCGCAGTGTAACTGCCTGGCTCAGAAGAGCCCCCTGAGTCAGCCCTTAACCCCAGTGTGCTGAAATTGTCAAAACGTGTTTTTCAGCAGAAATAAACACGTTTAGGCAACTTTGGTCACCCCCATGTAAGTTATAGGGCAGGAACAGCACAGTTTTCAAAACGTGTTTTTCAGCCCGAAATAAACGCGTTTACTCAGCCCTTAGAATCGCAGTGTAACTGCCTGGCTCAGAAGAGCCCCCTGAGTCAGCCCTTAACCCCAGTGTGCTGAAATTGTCAAAACGTGTTTTTCAGCAGAAATAAAGACGTTTAGGCAACTTTGGTCACCCCCATGTAAGTTATAACGCAGGAACAGCACAGTTTTCAAAATGTGTTTTTCAGCCCGAAATAAACGCGTTTTTTCAGCCCTTAGAATCGCAGTGTAACTGCCTGGCTCAGAAGAGCCCCCTGAGTCAGCCCTTAACCCCAGTGTGCTGAAATTCTCAAAACGTGTTTTTCAGCAGAAATAAACACGTTTAGGCAACTTTCGTCACCCCCATGTAAGTTATAGGGCAGGAACAGCACAGTTTTTAAAACGTGTTTTTCAGCCCGAAATAAACGCGTTTTGTCAGCCCTTAGAATCGCAGTGTAACTGCCTGGCTCAGAAGAGCCCCCTGAGTCAGCCCTTAACCCCAGTGTGCTGAAATTGTCAAAACGTGTTTTTCAGCAGAAATAAAGACGTTTAGGCAACTTTGGTCACCCCCATGTAAGTTATAGGGCAGGAACAGCACAGTTTTCAAAACGTGTTTTTCAGCCCGAAATAAACGCGTTTTCTCAGCCCTTAGAATCGCAGTGTAACTGCTTGGCTCAGAAGAGCCCCCTGAGTCAGCCCTTAACCCCAGTGTGCTGAAATTGTCAAAACGTGTTTTTCAGCAGAAATAAAGACGTTTAGGCAACTTTGGTCACCCCCATGTAAGTTATAGGGTATGAACAGCACAGTTTTCAAAACGTGTTTTTCAGCCCGAAATAAACGCGTTTTCTCAGCCCTTAGAATCGCAGTGTAACTGCCTGGCTCAGAAGAGCCCCCTGAGTCAGCCCTTAACCCCAGTGTGCTGAAATTGTCAAAACGTGTTTTTCAGCAGAAATAAACACGTTTAGGCAACTTTGGTCACCCCCATGTAAGTTATAGGGCAGGAACAGCACAGTTTTCAAAACGTGTTTTTCAGCCCGAAATAAACGCGTTTTCTCAGCCCTTAGAATCGCAGTGTAACTGCCTGGCTCAGAAGAGCCCCCTGAGTCAGCCCTTAACCCCAGTGTGCTGAAATTGTCAAAACGTGTTTTTCAGCAGAAATAAAGACGTTTAGGCAACTTTGGTCACCCCCATGTAAGTTATAACGCAGGAACAGCACAGTTTTCAAAACGTGTTTTTCAGCCCGAAATAAACGCGTTTTTTCAGCCCTTAGAATCGCAGTGTAACTGCCTGGCTCAGAAGAGCCCCCTGAGTCAGCCCTTAATCCCAGTGTGCTGAAATTGTCAAAACGTGTTTTTCAGCAGAAATAAACACGTTTAGGCAACTTTGGTCACCCCCATGTAAGTTATAGGGCAGGAACAGCACAGTTTTCAAAACGTGTTTTTCAGCCCGAAATAAAGGCGTTTTCTCAGCCCTTAGAATCGCAGTGTAACTGCCTGGCTCAGAAGAGCCCCCTGAGTCAGCCCTTAACCCCAGTGTGCTGAAATTGTCAAAACGTGTTTTTCAGCAGAAATAAAGACGTTTAGGCAACTTTGGTCACCCCCATGTAAGTTATAGGGCAGGAACAGCATAGTTTTCAAAACGTGTTTTTCAGCCCGAAATAAACGCGTTTTCTCAGCCCTTAGAATCGCAGTGTAACTGCCTGGCTCAGAAGAGCCCCCTGAGTCAGCCCTTAACCCCAGTGTGCTGAAATTGTCAAAACGTGTTTTTCAGCAGAAATAAAGACGTTTAGGCAACTTTGGTCACCCCCATGTAAGTTATAGGGCAGGAACAGCACAGTTCTCAAAACGTGTTTTTCAGCCCGAAATAAATGCGTTTTCTCAGCCCTTAGAATCGCAGTGTAACTGCCTGGCTCAGAAGAGCCCCCTGAGTCAGCCCTTAACCCCAGTGTGCTGAAATTGTCAAAACGTGTTTTTCAGCAGAAATAAACACGTTTAGGCAACTTTGGTCACCCCCATGTAAGTTATAGGGCAGGAACAGCACAGTTTTCAAAACGTGTTTTTCAGCCCGAAATAAACGCGTTTTCTCAGCCCTTAGAATCGCAGTGTAACTGCCTGGCTCAGATGAGCCCCCTGAGTCAGCCCTTAACCCCAGTGTGCTGAAATTGTCAAAACGTGTTTTTCAGCAGAAATAAAGACGTTTAGGCAACTTTGGTCACCCCCATGTAAGTTATAGGGCAGGAACAGCATAGTTTTCAAAATGTGTTTTTCAGCCCGAAATAAACGCGTTTTCTCAGCCCTTAGAATCGCAGTGTAACTGCCTGGCTCAGAAGAGCCCCCTGAGTCAGCCCTTAACCCCAGTGTGCTGAAATTGTCAAAACTTGTTTTTCAGCAGAAATAAACACGTTTAGGCAACTTTGGTCACCCCCATGTAAGTTATAGGGCAGGAACAGCACAGTTTTCAAAACGTGTTTTTCAGCCCGAAATAAACGCGTTTTCTCAGCCCTTAGAATCGCAGTGTAACTGCCTGGCTTAGAAGAGCCCCCTGAGTCAGCCCTTAACCCCAGTGTGCTGAAATTGTCAAAACGTGTTTTTCAGCAGAAATAAAGACGTTTAGGCAACTTTGGTCACCCCCATGTAAGTTATAGGGCAGGAACAGCACAGTTTTCAAAATGTGTTTTTCAGCCCGAAATAAACGCGTTTTCTCAGCCCTTAGAATCGCAGTGTAACTGCCTGGCTCAGAAGAGCCCCCTGTGTCAGCCCTTAACCCCAGTGTGCTGAAATTGTCAAAACGTGTTTTTCAGCAGAAATAAAGACGTTTAGGCAACTTTGGTCACCCCCATGTAAGTTATAGGGCAGGAACAGCACAGTTTTCAAAACGTGTTTTTCAGCCCGAAATAAACGCGTTTTCTCAGCCCTTAGAATCGCAGTGTAACTGCCTGGCTCAGAAGAGCCCCCTGAGTCAGCCCTTAACCCCAGTGTGCTGAAATTGTCAAAACGTGTTTTTCAGCAGAAATAAAGACGTTTAGGCAACTTTGGTCACCCCCATGTAAGTTATAGGGCAGGAACAGCACAGTTTTCAAAACGTGTTTTTCAGTCCGAAATAAACGCGTTTTCTCAGCCCTTAGAATCGCAGTGTAACTGCCTGGCTCAGAAGAGCCCCCTGAGTCAGCCCTTAACCCCAGTGTGCTGAAATTGTCAAAACGTGTTTTTCAGCAGAAATAAACACGTTTAGGCAACTTTGGTCACCCCCATGTAAGTTATAGGGCAGGAACAGCATAGTTTTCAAAACGTGTTTTTCAGCCCGAAATAAACGCGTTTTCTCAGCCCTTAGAATCGCAGTGTAACTGCCTGGCTCAGAAGAGCCCCCTGAGTCAGCCCTTAACCCCAGTGTGCTGAAATTGTCAAAACGTGTTTTTCAGCAGAAATAAAGACGTTTAGGCAACTTTGGTCACCCCCATGTAAGTTATAGGGTATGAACAGCACAGTTTTCAAAACGTGTTTTTCAGCCCGAAATAAACGCGTTTTCTCAGCCCTTAGAATCGCAGTGTAACTGCCTGGCTCAGAAGAGCCCCCTGAGTCAGCCCTTAACCCCAGTGTGCTGAAATTGTCAAAACGTGTTTTTCAGCAGAAATAAACACGTTTAGGCAACTTTGGTCACCCCCATGTAAGTTATAGGGCAGGAACAGCACAGTTTTCAAAACGTGTTTTTCAGCCCGAAATAAACGCGTTTTCTCAGCCCTTAGAATCGCAGTGTAACTGCCTGGCTCAGAAGAGCCCCCTGAGTCAGCCCTTAACCCCAGTGTGCTGAAATTGTCAAAACGTGTTTTTCAGCAGAAATAAAGACGTTTAGGCAACTTTGGTCACCCCCATGTAAGTTATAACGCAGGAACAGCACAGTTTTCAAAACGTGTTTTTCAGCCCGAAATAAACGCGTTTTTTCAGCCCTTAGAATCGCAGTGTAACTGCCTGGCTCAGAAGAGCCCCCTGAGTCAGCCCTTAATCCCAGTGTGCTGAAATTGTCAAAACGTGTTTTTCAGCAGAAATAAACACGTTTAGGCAACTTTGGTCACCCCCATGTAAGTTATAGGGCAGGAACAGCACAGTTTTCAAAACGTGTTTTTCAGCCCGAAATAAACGCGTTTTCTCAGCCCTTAGAATCGCAGTGTAAGTGCCTGGCTCAGAAGAGCCCCCTGAGTCAGCCCTTAACCCCAGTGTGCTGAAATTGTCAAAACGTGTTTTTCAGCAGAAATAAAGACGTTTAGGCAACTTTGGTCACCCCCATGTAAGTTATAGGGCAGGAACAGCATAGTTTTCAAAACATGTTTTTCAGCCCGAAATAAACGCGTTTTCTCAGCCCTTAGAATCGCAGTGTAACTGCCTGGCTCAGAAGAGCCCCCTGAGTCAGCCCTTAACCCCAGTGTGCTGAAATTGTCAAAACGTGTTTTTCAGCAGAAATAAAGACGTTTACGCAACTTTGGTCACCCCCATGTAAGTTATAGGGCAGGAACAGCACAGTTTTCAAAACGTGTTTTTCAGCCCGAAATAAACGCGTTTTCTCAGCCCTTAGAATCGCAGTGTAACTGCCTGGCTTAGAAGAGCCCCCTGAGTCAGCCCTTAACCCCAGTGTGCTGAAATTGTCAAAACGTGTTTTTCAGCAGAAATAAAGACGTTTAGGCAACTTTGGTCACCCCCATGTAAGTTATAGGGTATGAACAGCACAGTTTTCAAAACGTGTTTTTCAGCCCGAAATAAACGCGTTTTCTCAGCCCTTAGAATCGCAGTGTAACTGCCTGGCTCAGAAGAGCCCCCTGAGTCAGCCCTTAACCCCAGTGTGCTGAAATTGTCAAAACGTGTTTTTCAGCAGAAATAAACACGTTTAGGCAACTTTGGTCACCCCCATGTAAGTTATAGGGCAGGAACAGCACAGTTTTCAAAACGTGTTTTTCAGCCCGAAATAAACGCGTTTTCTCAGCCCTTAGAATCGCAGTGTAACTGCCTGGCTCAGAAGAGCCCCCTGAGTCAGCCCTTAACCCCAGTGTGCTGAAATTGTCAAAACGTGTTTTTCAGCAGAAATAAAGACGTTTAGGCAACTTTGGTCACCCCCATGTAAGTTATAACGCAGGAACAGCACAGTTTTCAAAACGTGTTTTTCAGCCCGAAATAAACGCGTTTTTTCAGCCCTTAGAATCGCAGTGTAACTGCCTGGCTCAGAAGAGCCCCCTGAGTCAGCCCTTAATCCCAGTGTGCTGAAATTGTCAAAACGTGTTTTTCAGCAGAAATAAACACGTTTAGGCAACTTTGGTCACCCCCATGTAAGTTATAGGGCAGGAACAGCACAGTTTTCAAAACGTGTTTTTCAGCCCGAAATAAAGGCGTTTTCTCAGCCCTTAGAATCGCAGTGTAACTGCCTGGCTCAGAAGAGCCCCCTGAGTCAGCCCTTAACCCCAGTGTGCTGAAATTGTCAAAACGTGTTTTTCAGCAGAAATAAAGACGTTTAGGCAACTTTGGTCACCCCCATGTAAGTTATAGGGCAGGAACAGCATAGTTTTCAAAACGTGTTTTTCAGCCCGAAATAAACGCGTTTTCTCAGCCCTTAGAATCGCAGTGTAACTGCCTGGCTCAGAAGAGCCCCCTGAGTCAGCCCTTAACCCCAGTGTGCTGAAATTGTCAAAACGTGTTTTTCAGCAGAAATAAAGACGTTTAGGCAACTTTGGTCACCCCCATGTAAGTTATAGGGCAGGAACAGCACAGTTCTCAAAACGTGTTTTTCAGCCCGAAATAAATGCGTTTTCTCAGCCCTTAGAATCGCAGTGTAACTGCCTGGCTCAGAAGAGCCCCCTGAGTCAGCCCTTAACCCCAGTGTGCTGAAATTGTCAAAACGTGTTTTTCAGCAGAAATAAACACGTTTAGGCAACTTTGGTCACCCCCATGTAAGTTATAGGGCAGGAACAGCACAGTTTTCAAAACGTGTTTTTCAGCCCGAAATAAACGCGTTTTCTCAGCCCTTAGAATCGCAGTGTAACTGCCTGGCTCAGATGAGCCCCCTGAGTCAGCCCTTAACCCCAGTGTGCTGAAATTGTCAAAACGTGTTTTTCAGCAGAAATAAAGACGTTTAGGCAACTTTGGTCACCCCCATGTAAGTTATAGGGCAGGAACAGCATAGTTTTCAAAATGTGTTTTTCAGCCCGAAATAAACGCGTTTTCTCAGCCCTTAGAATCGCAGTGTAACTGCCTGGCTCAGAAGAGCCCCCTGAGTCAGCCCTTAACCCCAGTGTGCTGAAATTGTCAAAACTTGTTTTTCAGCAGAAATAAACACGTTTAGGCAACTTTGGTCACCCCCATGTAAGTTATAGGGCAGGAACAGCACAGTTTTCAAAACGTGTTTTTCAGCCCGAAATAAACGCGTTTTCTCAGCCCTTAGAATCGCAGTGTAACTGCCTGGCTTAGAAGAGCCCCCTGAGTCAGCCCTTAACCCCAGTGTGCTGAAATTGTCAAAACGTGTTTTTCAGCAGAAATAAAGACGTTTAGGCAACTTTGGTCACCCCCATGTAAGTTATAGGGCAGGAACAGCACAGTTTTCAAAATGTGTTTTTCAGCCCGAAATAAACGCGTTTTCTCAGCCCTTAGAATCGCAGTGTAACTGCCTGGCTCAGAAGAGCCCCCTGTGTCAGCCCTTAACCCCAGTGTGCTGAAATTGTCAAAACGTGTTTTTCAGCAGAAATAAAGACGTTTAGGCAACTTTGGTCACCCCCATGTAAGTTATAGGGCAGGAACAGCACAGTTTTCAAAACGTGTTTTTCAGCCCGAAATAAACGCGTTTTCTCAGCCCTTAGAATCGCAGTGTAACTGCCTGGCTCAGAAGAGCCCCCTGAGTCAGCCCTTAACCCCAGTGTGCTGAAATTGTCAAAACGTGTTTTTCAGCAGAAATAAAGACGTTTAGGCAACTTTGGTCACCCCCATGTAAGTTATAGGGCAGGAACAGCACAGTTTTCAAAACGTGTTTTTCAGTCCGAAATAAACGCGTTTTCTCAGCCCTTAGAATCGCAGTGTAACTGCCTGGCTCAGAAGAGCCCCCTGAGTCAGCCCTTAACCCCAGTGTGCTGAAATTGTCAAAACGTGTTTTTCAGCAGAAATAAACACGTTTAGGCAACTTTGGTCACCCCCATGTAAGTTATAGGGCAGGAACAGCATAGTTTTCAAAACGTGTTTTTCAGCCCGAAATAAACGCGTTTTCTCAGCCCTTAGAATCGCAGTGTAACTGCCTGGCTCAGAAGAGCCCCCTGAGTCAGCCCTTAACCCCAGTGTGCTGAAATTGTCAAAACGTGTTTTTCAGCAGAAATAAAGACGTTTAGGCAACTTTGGTCACCCCCATGTAAGTTATAGGGTATGAACAGCACAGTTTTCAAAACGTGTTTTTCAGCCCGAAATAAACGCGTTTTCTCAGCCCTTAGAATCGCAGTGTAACTGCCTGGCTCAGAAGAGCCCCCTGAGTCAGCCCTTAACCCCAGTGTGCTGAAATTGTCAAAACGTGTTTTTCAGCAGAAATAAACACGTTTAGGCAACTTTGGTCACCCCCATGTAAGTTATAGGGCAGGAACAGCACAGTTTTCAAAACGTGTTTTTCAGCCCGAAATAAACGCGTTTTCTCAGCCCTTAGAATCGCAGTGTAACTGCCTGGCTCAGAAGAGCCCCCTGAGTCAGCCCTTAACCCCAGTGTGCTGAAATTGTCAAAACGTGTTTTTCAGCAGAAATAAAGACGTTTAGGCAACTTTGGTCACCCCCATGTAAGTTATAACGCAGGAACAGCACAGTTTTCAAAACGTGTTTTTCAGCCCGAAATAAACGCGTTTTTTCAGCCCTTAGAATCGCAGTGTAACTGCCTGGCTCAGAAGAGCCCCCTGAGTCAGCCCTTAATCCCAGTGTGCTGAAATTGTCAAAACGTGTTTTTCAGCAGAAATAAACACGTTTAGGCAACTTTGGTCACCCCCATGTAAGTTATAGGGCAGGAACAGCACAGTTTTCAAAACGTGTTTTTCAGCCCGAAATAAACGCGTTTTCTCAGCCCTTAGAATCGCAGTGTAAGTGCCTGGCTCAGAAGAGCCCCCTGAGTCAGCCCTTAACCCCAGTGTGCTGAAATTGTCAAAACGTGTTTTTCAGCAGAAATAAAGACGTTTAGGCAACTTTGGTCACCCCCATGTAAGTTATAGGGCAGGAACAGCATAGTTTTCAAAACATGTTTTTCAGCCCGAAATAAACGCGTTTTCTCAGCCCTTAGAATCGCAGTGTAACTGCCTGGCTCAGAAGAGCCCCCTGAGTCAGCCCTTAACCCCAGTGTGCTGAAATTGTCAAAACGTGTTTTTCAGCAGAAATAAAGACGTTTACGCAACTTTGGTCACCCCCATGTAAGTTATAGGGCAGGAACAGCACAGTTTTCAAAACGTGTTTTTCAGCCCGAAATAAACGCGTTTTCTCAGCCCTTAGAATCGCAGTGTAACTGCCTGGCTTAGAAGAGCCCCCTGAGTCAGCCCTTAACCCCAGTGTGCTGAAATTGTCAAAACGTGTTTTTCAGCAGAAATAAAGACGTTTAGGCAACTTTGGTCACCCCCATGTAAGTTATAGGGCAGGAACAGCACAGTTTTCAAAATGTGTTTTTCAGCCCGAAATAAACGCGTTTTCTCAGCCCTTAGAATCGCAGTGTAACTGCCTGGCTCAGAAGAGCCCCCTGTGTCAGCCCTTAACCCCAGTGTGCTGAAATTGTCAAAACGTGTTTTTCAGCAGAAATAAAGACGTTTAGGCAACTTTGGTCACCCCCATGTAAGTTATAGGGCAGGAACAGCACAGTTTTCAAAACGTGTTTTTCAGCCCGAAATAAACGCGTTTTCTCAGCCCTTAGAATCGCAGTGTAACTGCCTGGCTCAGAAGAGCCCCCTGAGTCAGCCCTTAACCCCAGTGTGCTGAAATTGTCAAAACGTGTTTTTCAGCAGAAATAAAGACGTTTAGGCAACTTTGGTCACCCCCATGTAAGTTATAGGGCAGGAACAGCACAGTTTTCAAAACGTGTTTTTCAGTCCGAAATAAACGCGTTTTCTCAGCCCTTAGAATCGCAGTGTAACTGCCTGGCTCAGAAGAGCCCCCTGAGTCAGCCCTTAACCCCAGTGTGCTGAAATTGTCAAAACGTGTTTTTCAGCAGAAATAAACACGTTTAGGCAACTTTGGTCACCCCCATGTAAGTTATAGGGCAGGAACAGCATAGTTTTCAAAACGTGTTTTTCAGCCCGAAATAAACGCGTTTTCTCAGCCCTTAGAATCGCAGTGTAACTGCCTGGCTCAGAAGAGCCCCCTGAGTCAGCCCTTAACCCCAGTGTGCTGAAATTGTCAAAACGTGTTTTTCAGCAGAAATAAAGACGTTTAGGCAACTTTGGTCACCCCCATGTAAGTTATAGGGTATGAACAGCACAGATTTCAAAACGTGTTTTTCAGCCCGAAATAAACGCGTTTTCTCAGCCCTTAGAATCGCAGTGTAACTGCCTGGCTCAGAAGAGCCCCCTGAGTCAGCCCTTAACCCCAGTGTGCTGAAATTGTCAAAACGTGTTTTTCAGCAGAAATAAACACGTTTAGGCAACTTTGGTCACCCCCATGTAAGTTATAGGGCAGGAACAGCACAGTTTTCAAAACGTGTTTTTCAGCCCGAAATAAACGCGTTTTCTCAGCCCTTAGAATCGCAGTGTAACTGCCTGGCTCAGAAGAGCCCCCTGAGTCAGCCCTTAACCCCAGTGTGCTGAAATTGTCAAAACGTGTTTTTCAGCAGAAATAAAGACGTTTAGGCAACTTTGGTCACCCCCATGTAAGTTATAACGCAGGAACAGCACAGTTTTCAAAACGTGTTTTTCAGCCCGAAATAAACGCGTTTTTTCAGCCCTTAGAATCGCAGTGTAACTGCCTGGCTCAGAAGAGCCCCCTGAGTCAGCCCTTAATCCCAGTGTGCTGAAATTGTCAAAACGTGTTTTTCAGCAGAAATAAACACGTTTAGGCAACTTTGGTCACCCCCATGTAAGTTATAGGGCAGGAACAGCACAGTTTTCAAAACGTGTTTTTCAGCCCGAAATAAACGCGTTTTCTCAGCCCTTAGAATCGCAGTGTAACTGCCTGGCTCAGAAGAGCCCCCTGAGTCAGCCCTTAACCCCAGTGTGCTGAAATTGTCAAAACGTGTTTTTCAGCAGAAATAAAGACGTTTAGGCAACTTTGGTCACCCCCATGGAAGTTATAGGGCAGGAACAGCATAGTTTTCAAAACATGTTTTTCAGCCCGAAATAAACGCGTTTTCTCAGCCCTTAGAATCGCAGTGTAACTGCCTGGCTCAGAAGAGCCCCCTGAGTCAGCCCTTAACCCCAGTGTGCTGAAATTGTCAAAACGTGTTTTTCAGCAGAAATAAAGACGTTTAGGCAACTTTGGTCACCCCCATGTAAGTTATAGGGCAGGAACAGCACAGTTTTCAAAACGTGTTTTTCAGTCCGAAATAAACGCGTTTTCTCAGCCCTTAGAATCGCAGTGTAACTGCCTGGCTCAGAAGAGCCCCCTGAGTCAGCCCTTAACCCCAGTGTGCTGAAATTGTCAAAACGTGTTTTTCAGCAGAAATAAAGACGTTTAGGCAACTTTGGTCACCCCCATGTAAGTTATAGGGCAGGAACAGCACAGTTCTCAAAACGTGTTTTTCAGCCCGAAATAAATGCGTTTTCTCAGCCCTTAGAATCGCAGTGTAACTGCCTGGCTCAGAAGAGCCCCCTGAGTCAGCCCTTAACCCCAGTGTGCTGAAATTGTCAAAACGTGTTTTTCAGCAGAAATAAACACGTTTAGGCAACTTTGGTCACCCCCATGTAAGTTATAGGGCAGGAACAGCACAGTTTTCAAAACGTGTTTTTCAGCCCGAAATAAACGCGTTTTCTCAGCCCTTAGAATCGCAGTGTAACTGCCTGGCTCAGATGAGCCCCCTGAGTCAGCCCTTAACCCCAGTGTGCTGAAATTGTCAAAACGTGTTTTTCAGCAGAAATAAACACGTTTAGGCAACTTTGGTCACCCCCATGTAAGTTATAGGGCAGGAACAGCATAGTTTTCAAAACGTGTTTTTCAGCCCGAAATAAACGCGTTTTCTCAGCCCTTAGAATCGCAGTGTAACTGCCTGGCTCAGAAGAGCCCCCTCAGTCAGCCCTTATCCCCAGTGTGCTGAAATTGTCAAAACGTGTTTTTCAGCAGAAATAAACACGTTTAGGCAACTTTGGTCACCCCCATGTAAGTTATAGGGCAGGAACAGCACAGTTTTCAAAACGTGTTTTTCAGCCCGAAATAAACGCGTTTTCTCAGCCCTTAGAATCGCAGTGTAACTGCCTGGCTCAGGAGAGCCCCCTAAGTCAGCCCTTAACCCCAGTGTGCTGAAATTGTCAAAACGTGTTTTTCAGCAGAAATAAAGACGTTTAGGCAACTTTGGTCACCCCCATGTAAGTTATAGGGCAGGAACAGCACAGTTTTCAAAACGTGTTTTTCAGCCCGAAATAAACGCGTTTTCTCAGCCCTTAGAATCGCAGTGTAACTGCCTGGCTTAGAAGAGCCCCCTGAGTCAGCCCTTAACCCCAGTGTGCTGAAATTGTCAAAACGTGTTTTTCAGCAGAAATAAAGACGTTTAGGCAACTTTGGTCACCCCCATGTAAGTTATAGGGCAGGAACAGCACAGTTTTCAAAATGTGTTTTTCAGCCCGAAATAAACGCGTTTTCTCAGCCCTTAGAATCGCAGTGTAACTGCCTGGCTCAGAAGAGCCCCCTGTGTCAGCCCTTAACCCCAGTGTGCTGAAATTGTCAAAACGTGTTTTTCAGCAGAAATAAAGACGTTTAGGCAACTTTGGTCACCCCCATGTAAGTTATAGGGCAGGAACAGCACAGTTTTCAAAACGTGTTTTTCAGCCCGAAATAAACGCGTTTTCTCAGCCATTAGAATCGCAGTGTAACTGCCTGGCTCAGAAGAGCCCCCTGAGTCAGCCCTTAACCCCAGTGTGCTGAAATTGTCAAAACGTGTTTTTCAGCAGAAATAAACACGTTTAGGCAACTTTGGTCACCCCCATGTAAGTTATAGGGCAGGAACAGCATAGTTTTCAAAACGTGTTTTTCAGCCCGAAATAAACGCGTTTTCTCAGCCCTTAGAATCGCAGTGTAACTGCCTGGCTCAGAAGAGCCCCCTGAGTCAGCCCTTAACCCCAGTGTGCTGAAATTGTCAAAACGTGTTTTTCAGCAGAAATAAAGACGTTTAGGCAACTTTGGTCACCCCCATGTAAGTTATAGGGCAGGAACAGCACAGTTTTCAAAACGTGGTTTTCAGCCCGAAATAAACGCGTTTTCTCAGCCCTTAGAATCGCAGTGTAACTGCCTGGCTCAGAAGAGCCCCCTCAGTCAGCCCTTATCCCCAGTGTGCTGAAATTGTCAAAACGTGTTTTTCAGCAGAAATAAAGACGTTTAGGCAACTTTGGTCACCCCCATGTAAGTTATAGGGCAGGAACAGCATAGTTTTCAAAATGTGTTTTTCAGCCCGAAATAAACGCGTTTTCTCAGCCCTTAGAATCGCAGTGTAACTGCCTGGCTCAGAAGAGCCCCCTGAGTCAGCCCTTAACCCCAGTGTGCTGAAATTGTCAAAACTTGTTTTTCAGCAGAAATAAACACGTTTAGGCAACTTTGGTCACCCCCATGTAAGTTATAGGGCAGGAACAGCACAGTTTTCAAAACGTGTTTTTCAGCCCGAAATAAACGCGTTTTCTCAGCCCTTAGAATCGCAGTGTAACTGCCTGGCTCAGAAGAGCCCCCTGAGTCAGCCCTTAACCCCAGTGTGCTGAAATTGTCAAAACGTGTTTTTCAGCAGAAATAAACACGTTTAGGCAACTTTGGTCACCCCCATGTAAGTTATAGGGTAGGAACAGCACAGTTTTCAAAACGTGTTTTTCAGCCCGAAATAAACGCGTTTTCTCAGCCCTTAGAATCGCAGTGTAACTGCCTGGCTCAAAAGAGCCCCCTGTGTCAGCCCTTAACCCCAGTGTGCTGAAATTGTCAAAACGTGTTTTTCAGCAGAAATAAAGACGTTTAGGCAACTTTGGTCACCCCCATGTAAGTTATAGGGCAGGAACAGCACAGTTTTCAAAACGTGTTTTTCAGCCCGAAATAAACGCGTTTTCTCAGCCCTTAGAATCGCAGTGTAACTGCCTGGCTCAGAAGAGCCCCCTGAGTCAGCCCTTAACCCCAGTGTGCTGAAATTGTCAAAACGTGTTTTTCAGCAGAAATAAAGACGTTTAGGCAACTTTGGTCACCCCCATGTAAGTTATAGGGCAGGAACAGCACAGTTTTCAAAACGTGTTTTTCAGCCCGAAATAAACGCGTTTTCTCAGCCCTTAGAATCGCAGTGTAACTGCTTGGCTCAGAAGAGCCCCCTGAGTCAGCCCTTAACCCCAGTGTGCTGAAATTGTCAAAACGTGTTTTTCAGCAGAAATAAAGACGTTTAGGCAACTTTGGTCACCCCCATATAAGTTATAGGGCAGGAACAGCACAGTTTTCAAAACGAGTTTTTCAGCCCGAAATAAACGCGTTTTCTCAGCCCTTAGAATCGCAGTGTAACTGCCTGGCTCAGAAGAGCCCCCTGAGTCAGCCCTTAACCCCAGTGTGCTGAAATTGTCAAAACGTGTTTTTCAGCAGAAATAAAGACGTTTAGGCAACTTTGGTCACCCCCATGTAAGTTATAGGGCAGGAACAGCACAGTTTTCAAAACGTGTTTTTCAGCCCGAAATAAACGCGTTTACTCAGCCCTTAGAATCGCAGTGTAACTGCCTGGCTCAGAAGAGCCCCCTGAGTCAGCCCTTAACCCCAGTGTGCTGAAATTGTCAAAACGTGTTTTTCAGCAGAAATAAAGACGTTTAGGCAACTTTGGTCACCCCCATGTAAGTTATAACGCAGGAACAGCACAGTTTTCAAAACGTGTTTTTCAGCCCGAAATAAACGCGTTTTTTCAGCCCTTAGAATCGCAGTGTAACTGCCTGGCTCAGAAGAGCCCCCTGAGTCAGCCCTTAACCCCAGTGTGCTGAAATTGTCAAAACGTGTTTTTCAGCAGAAATAAACACGTTTAGGCAACTTTGGTCACCCCCATGTAAGTTATAGGGCAGGAACAGCACAGTTTTCAAAACGTGTTTTTCAGCCCGAAATAAACGCGTTTTGTCAGCCCTTAGAATCGCAGTGTAACTGCCTGGCTCAGAAGAGCCCCCTGAGTCAGCCCTTAACCCCAGTGTGCTGAAATTGTCAAAACGTGTTTTTCAGCAGAAATAAAGACGTTTAGGCAACTTTGGTCACCCCCATGTAAGTTATAGGGCAGGAACAGCATAGTTTTCAAAACGTGTTTTTCAGCCCGAAATAAACGCGTTTTCTCAGCCCTTAGAATCGCAGTGTAACTGCCTGGCTCAGAAGAGCCCCCTGAGTCAGCCCTTAACCCCAGTGTGCTGAAATTGTCAAAACGTGTTTTTCAGCAGAAATAAAGACGTTTAGGCAACTTTGGTCACCCCCATGTAAGTTATAGGGCAGGAACAGCACAGTTTTCAAAACGTGTTTTTCAGTCCGAAATAAACGCGTTTTCTCAGCCCTTAGAATCGCAGTGTAACTGCCTGGCTCAGAAGAGCCCCCTGAGTCAGCCCTTAACCCCAGTGTGCTGAAATTGTCAAAACGTGTTTTTCAGCAGAAATAAAGACGTTTAGGCAACTTTGGTCACCCCCATGTAAGTTATAACGCAGGAACAGCACAGTTTTCAAAACGTGTTTTTCAGCCCGAAATAAACGCGTTTTTTCAGCCCTTAGAATCGCAGTGTAACTGCCTGGCTCAGAAGAGCCCCCTGAGTCAGCCCTTAACCCCAGTGTGCTGAAATTGTCAAAACGTGTTTTTCAGCAGAAATAAACACGTTTAGGCAACTTTGGTCACCCCCATGTAAGTTATAGGGCAGGAACAGCACAGTTTTCAAAACGTGTTTTTCAGCCCGAAATAAACGCGTTTTCTCAGCCCTTAGAATCGCAGTGTAACTGCCTGGCTCAAAAGAGCCCCCTGTGTCAGCCCTTAACCCCAGTGTGCTGAAATTGTCAAAACGTGTTTTTCAGCAGAAATAAAGACGTTTAGGCAACTTTGGTCACCCCCATGTAAGTTATAGGGCAGGAACAGCACAGTTTTCAAAACGTGTTTTTCAGCCCGAAATAAACGCGTTTTCTCAGCCCTTAGAATCGCAGTGTAACTGCCTGGCTCAGAAGAGCCCCCTGAGTCAGCCCTTAACCCCAGTGTGCTGAAATTGTCAAAACGTGTTTTTCAGCAGAAATAAACACGTTTAGGCAACTTTGGTCACCCCCATGTAAGTTATAGGGCAGGAACAGCATAGTTTTCAAAACGTGTTTTTCAGCCCGAAATAAACGCGTTTTCTCAGCCCTTAGAATCGCAGTGTAACTGCCTGGCTCAGAAGAGCCCCCTGAGTCAGCCCTTAACCCCAGTGTGCTGAAATTGTCAAAACGTGTTTTTCAGCAGAAATAAAGACGTTTAGGCAACTTTGGTCACCCCCATGTAAGTTATAGGGCAGGAACAGCACAGTTTTCAAAACGTGGTTTTCAGCCCGAAATAAACGCGTTTTCTCAGCCCTTAGAATCGCAGTGTAACTGCCTGGCTCAGAAGAGCCCCCTCAGTCAGCCCTTATCCCCAGTGTGCTGAAATTGTCAAAACGTGTTTTTCAGCAGAAATAAAGACGTTTAGGCAACTTTGGACACCCCCATGTAAGTTATAGGGCAGGAACAGCATAGTTTTCAAAATGTGTTTTTCAGCCCGAAATAAACGCGTTTTCTCAGCCCTTAGAATCGCAGTGTAACTGCCTGGCTCAGAAGAGCCCCCTGAGTCAGCCCTTAACCCCAGTGTGCTGAAATTGTCAAAACTTGTTTTTCAGCAGAAATAAACACGTTTAGGCAACTTTGGTCACCCCCATGTAAGTTATAGGGCAGGAACAGCACAGTTTTCAAAACGTGTTTTTCAGCCCGAAATAAACGCGTTTTCTCAGCCCTTAGAATCGCAGTGTAACTGCCTGGCTCAGAAGAGCCCCCTGAGTCAGCCCTTAACCCCAGTGTGCTGAAATTGTCAAAACGTGTTTTTCAGCAGAAATAAACACGTTTAGGCAACTTTGGTCACCCCCATGTAAGTTATAGGGTAGGAACAGCACAGTTTTCAAAACGTGTTTTTCAGCCCGAAATAAACGCGTTTTCTCAGCCCTTAGAATCGCAGTGTAACTGCCTGGCTCAAAAGAGCCCCCTGTGTCAGCCCTTAACCCCAGTGTGCTGAAATTGTCAAAACGTGTTTTTCAGCAGAAATAAAGACGTTTAGGCAACTTTGGTCACCCCCATGTAAGTTATAGGGCAGGAACAGCACAGTTTTCAAAACGTGTTTTTCAGCCCGAAATAAACGCGTTTTCTCAGCCCTTAGAATCGCAGTGTAACTGCCTGGCTCAGAAGAGCCCCCTGAGTCAGCCCTTAACCCCAGTGTGCTGAAATTGTCAAAACGTGTTTTTCAGCAGAAATAAAGACGTTTAGGCAACTTTGGTCACCCCCATGTAAGTTATAGGGCAGGAACAGCATAGTTTTCAAAATGTGTTTTTCAGCACGAAATAAACGCGTTTTCTCAGCCCTTAGAATCGCAGTGTAACTGCCTGGCTCAGAAGAGCCCCCTGAGTCAGCCCTTAACCCCAGTGTGCTGAAATTGTCAAAACGTGTTTTTCAGCAGAAATAAAGACGTTTAGGCAACTTTGGTCACCCCCATGTAAGTTATAGGGCAGGAACAGCACAGTTTTCAAAACGTGTTTTTCAGCCCGAAATAAACGCGTTTTCTCAGCCCTTAGAATCGCAGTGTAACTGCCTGGCTCAGAAGAGCCCCCTGAGTCAGCCCTTAACCCCAGTGTGCTGAAATTGTCAAAACGTGTTTTTCAGCAGAAATAAAGACGTTTAGGCAACTTTGGTCACCCCCATGTAAGTTATAGGGCAGGAACATCACAGTTTTCAAAACGTGTTTTTCAGCCCGAAATAAACGCGTTTTCTCAGCCCTTAGAATCGCAGTGTAACTGCCTGGCTCAGAAGAGCCCCCTGAGTCAGCCCTTAACCCCAGTGTGCTGAAATTGTCAAAACGTGTTTTTCAGCAGAAATAAACACGTTTAGGCAACTTTGGTCACCCCCATGTAAGTTATAGGGCAGGAACAGCATAGTTTTCAAAACGTGTTTTTCAGCCCGAAATAAACGCGTTTTCTCAGCCCTTAGAAGCACAGTGTAACTGCCTGGCTCAGAAGAGCCCCCTGAGTCAGCCCTTAACCCCAGTGTGCTGAAATTGTCAAAACGTGTTTTTCAGCAGAAATAAAGACGTTTAGGCAACTTTGGTCACCCCCATGTAAGTTATAGGGCAGGAACAGCATAGTTTTCAAAACGTGTTTTTCAGCACGAAATAAACGCGTTTTCTCAGCCCTTAGAATCGCAGTGTAACTGCCTGGCTCAGAAGAGCCCCCTGAGTCAGCCCTTAACCCCAGTGTGCTGAAATTGTCAAAACGTGTTTTTCAGCAGAAATAAAGACGTTTAGGCAACTTTGGTCACCCCCATGTAAGTTATAGGGCAGGAACAGCACAGTTTTCAAAACGTGTTTTTCAGCCCGAAATAAACTCGTTTTCTCAGCCCTTAGAATCGCAGTGTAACTGCCTGGCTCAGAAGAGCCCCCTGAGTCAGCCCTTAACCCCAGTGTGCTGAAATTGTCAAAACGTGTTTTTCAGCAGAAATAAAGACGTTTAGGCAACTTTGGTCACCCCCATGTAAGTTATAGGGCAGGAACAGCACAGTTTTCAAAACGTGTTTTTCAGCCCGAAATAAACGCGTTTTCTCAGCCCTTAGAATCGCAGTGTAACTGCTTGGCTCAGAAGAGCCCCCTGAGTCAGCCCTTAACCCCAGTGTGCTGAAATTGTCAAAACGTGTTTTTCAGCAGAAATAAAGACGTTTAGGCAACTTTGGTCACCCCCATGTAAGTTATAGGGTAGGAACAGCACAGTTTTCAAAACGTGTTTCTCAGCCCGAAATAAACGCGTTTTATCAGCCCTTAGAATCGCAGTGTAACTGCCTGGCTCAGAAGAGCCCCCTGAGTCAGCCCTTAACCCCAGTGTGCTGAAATTGTCAAAACGTGTTTTTCAGCAGAAATAAACACGTTTAGGCAACTTTGGTCACCCCCATGTAAGTTATAGGGCAGGAACAGCACAGTTTTCAAAACGAGTTTTTCAGCCCGAAATAAACGCGTTTTGTCAGCCCTTAGAATCGCAGTGTAACTGCCTGGCTCAGAAGAGCCCCCTGAGTCAGCCCTTAACCCCAGTGTGCTGAAATTGTCAACACGTGTTTTTCAGCAGAAATAAAGACGTTTAGGCAACTTTGGTCACCCCCATGTAAGTTATAGGGCAGGAACAGCACAGTTCTCAAAACGTGTTTTTCAGCCCGAAATAAACGCGTTTTCTCAGCCCTTAGAATCGCAGTGTAACTGCCTGGCTCAGAAGAGCCCCCTGAGTCAGCCCTTAACCCCAGTGTGCTGAAATTGTCAAAACGTGTTTTTCAGCAGAAATAAACACGTTTAGGCAACTTTGGTCACCCCCATGTAAGTTATAGGGCAGGAACAGCACAGTTTTCAAAACGTGTTTTTCAGCCCGAAATAAACGCGTTTTCTCAGCCCTTAGAATCACAGTGTAACTGCCTGGCTCAGATGAGCCCCCTGAGTCAGCCCTTAACCCCAGTGTGCTGAAATTGTCAAAACGTGTTTTTCAGCAGAAATAAAGGCGTTTAGGCAACTTTGGTCACCCCCATGTAAGTTATAGGGCAGGAACAGCACAGTTTTCAAAACGTGTTTTTCAGCCCGAAATAAACGCGTTTTCTCAGCCCTTAGAATCGCAGTGTAAGTGCCTGGCTCAGAAGAGCCCCCTGAGTCAGCCCTTAACCCCAGTGTGCTGAAATTGTCAAAACGTGTTTTTCAGCAGAAATAAACACGTTTAGGCAACTTTGGTCACCCCCATGTAAGTTATAGGGCAGGAACAGCACAGTTTTCAAAACGTGTTTTTCAGCCCGAAATAAACGCGTTTTCTCAGCCCTTAGAATCGCAGTGTAACTGCCTGGCTCAGAAGAGCCCCCTGAGTCAGCCCTTAACCCCAGTGTGCTGAAATTGTCAAAACGTGTTTTTCAGCAGAAATAAAGACGTTTAGGCAACTTTGGTCACCCCCATGTAAGTTATAGGGCAGGAACAGCACAGTTCTCAAAACGTGTTTTTCAGCCCGAAATAAACGCGTTTTCTCAGCCCTTAGAATCGCAGTGTAACTGCCTGGCTCAGAAGAGCCCCCTGAGTCAGCCCTTAACCCCAGTGTGCTGAAATTGTCAAAACGTGTTTTTCAGCAGAAATAAAGACGTTTAGGCAACTTTGGTCACCCCCATGTAAGTTATAGGGCAGGAACAGCACAGTTTTCAAAACGTGTTTTTCAGCCCGAAATAAACGCGTTTTCTCAGCCCTTAGAATCGCAGTGTAACTGCCTGGCTCAGAAGAGCCCCCTCAGTCAGCCCTTATCCCCAGTGTGCTGAAATTGTCAAAACGTGTTTTTCAGCAGAAATAAAGACGTTTAGGCAACTTTGGTCACCCCCATGTAAGTTATAGGGCAGGAACAGCATAGTTTTCAAAACGTGTTTTTCAGCCCGAAATAAACGCGTTTTCTCAGCCCTTAGAATCGCAGTGTAACTGCCTGGCTCAGAAGAGCCCCCTGAGTCAGCCCTTAACCCCAGTGTGCTGAAATTGTCAAAACGTGTTTTTCAGCAGAAATAAAGACGTTTAGGCAACTTTGGTCACCCCCATGTAAGTTATAGGGCAGGAACAGCACAGTTTTCAAAACGTGTTTTTCAGCCCGAAAAAACGCGTTTTCTCAGCCCTTAGAATCGCAGTGTAACTGCCTGGCTCAGAAGAGCCCCCTGAGTCAGCCCTTAACCCCAGTGTGCTGAAATTGTCAAAACGTGTTTTTCAGCAGAAATAAACACGTTTAGGCAACTTTGGTCACCCCCATGTAAGTTATAGGGCAGGAACAGCATAGTTTTCAAAACGTGTTTTTCAGCCCGAAATAAACGCGTTTTCTCAGCCCTTAGAATCGCAGTGTAACTGCCTGGCTCAGAAGAGCCCCCTGAGTCAGCCCTTAACCCCAGTGTGCTGAAATTGTCAAAACGTGTTTTTCAGCAGAAATAAACACGTTTAGGCAACTTTGGTCACCCCCATGTAAGTTATAGGGCAGGAACAGCACAGTTTTCAAAACGTGTTTTTCAGCCCGAAATAAACGCGTTTTCTCAGCCCTTAGAATCGCAGTGTAACTGCCTGGCTCAGAAGAGCCCCCTGAGTCAGCCCTTAACCCCAGTGTGCTGAAATTGTCAAAACGTGTTTTTCAGCAGAAATAAAGACGTTTAGGCAACTTTGGTCACCCCCATGTAAGTTATAGGGCAGGAACAGCACAGTTTTCAAAACGTGTTTTTCAGCCCGAAATAAACGCGTTTTCTCAGCCCTTAGAATCGCAGTGTAACTGCTTGGCTCAGAAGAGCCCCCTGAGTCAGCCCTTAACCCCAGTGTGCTGAAATTGTCAAAACGTGTTTTTCAGCAGAAATAAAGACGTTTAGGCAACTTTGGTCACCCCCATGTAAGTTATAGGGTATGAACAGCACAGTTTTCAAAACGTGTTTTTCAGCCCGAAATAAACGCGTTTTCTCAGCCCTTAGAATCGCAGTGTAACTGCCTGGCTCAGAAGAGCCCCCTGAGTCAGCCCTTAACCCCAGTGTGCTGAAATTGTCAAAACGTGTTTTTCAGCAGAAATAAACACGTTTAGGCAACTTTGGTCACCCCCATGTAAGTTATAGGGCAGGAACAGCACAGTTTTCAAAACGTGTTTTTCAGCCCGAAATAAACGCGTTTTCTCAGCCCTTAGAATCGCAGTGTAACTGCCTGGCTCAGAAGAGCCCCCTGAGTCAGCCCTTAACCCCAGTGTGCTGAAATTGTCAAAACGTGTTTTTCAGCAGAAATAAAGACGTTTAGGCAACTTTGGTCACCCCCATGTAAGTTATAACGCAGGAACAGCACAGTTTTCAAAACGTGTTTTTCAGCCCGAAATAAACGCGTTTTTTCAGCCCTTAGAATCGCAGTGTAACTGCCTGGCTCAGAAGAGCCCCCTGAGTCAGCCCTTAATCCCAGTGTGCTGAAATTGTCAAAACGTGTTTTTCAGCAGAAATAAACACGTTTAGGCAACTTTGGTCACCCCCATGTAAGTTATAGGGCAGGAACAGCACAGTTTTCAAAACGTGTTTTTCAGCCCGAAATAAACGCGTTTTCTCAGCCCTTAGAATCGCAGTGTAACTGCCTGGCTCAGAAGAGCCCCCTGAGTCAGCCCTTAACCCCAGTGTGCTGAAATTGTCAAAACGTGTTTTTCAGCAGAAATAAAGACGTTTAGGCAACTTTGGTCACCCCCATGTAAGTTATAGGGCAGGAACAGCATAGTTTTCAAAACGTGTTTTTCAGCCCGAAATAAACGCGTTTTCTCAGCCCTTAGAATCGCAGTGTAACTGCCTGGCTCAGAAGAGCCCCCTGAGTCAGCCCTTAACCCCAGTGTGCTGAAATTGTCAAAACGTGTTTTTCAGCAGAAATAAAGACGTTTAGGCAACTTTGGTCACCCCCATGTAAGTTATAGGGCAGGAACAGCACAGTTTTCAAAACGTGTTTTTCAGTCCGAAATAAACGCGTTTTCTCAGCCCTTAGAATCGCAGTGTAACTGCCTGGCTCAGAAGAGCCCCCTGAGTCAGCCCTTAACCCCAGTGTGCTGAAATTGTCAAAACGTGTTTTTCAGCAGAAATAAAGACGTTTAGGCAACTTTGGTCACCCCCATGTAAGTTATAGGGCAGGAACAGCACAGTTCTCAAAACGTGTTTTTCAGCCCGAAATAAATGCGTTTTCTCAGCCCTTAGAATCGCAGTGTAACTGCCTGGCTCAGAAGAGCCCCCTGAGTCAGCCCTTAACCCCAGTGTGCTGAAATTGTCAAAACGTGTTTTTCAGCAGAAATAAACACGTTTAGGCAACTTTGGTCACCCCCATGTAAGTTATAGGGCAGGAACAGCACAGTTTTCAAAACGTGTTTTTCAGCCCGAAATAAACGCGTTTTCTCAGCCCTTAGAATCGCAGTGTAACTGCCTGGCTCAGATGAGCCCCCTGAGTCAGCCCTTAACCCCAGTGTGCTGAAATTGTCAAAACGTGTTTTTCAGCAGAAATAAAGACGTTTAGGCAACTTTGGTCACCCCCATGTAAGTTATAGGGCAGGAACAGCATAGTTTTCAAAATGTGTTTTTCAGCCCGAAATAAACGCGTTTTCTCAGCCCTTAGAATCGCAGTGTAACTGCCTGGCTCAGAAGAGCCCCCTGAGTCAGCCCTTAACCCCAGTGTGCTGAAATTGTCAAAACTTGTTTTTCAGCAGAAATAAACACGTTTAGGCAACTTTGGTCACCCCCATGTAAGTTATAGGGCAGGAACAGCACAGTTTTCAAAACGTGTTTTTCAGCCCGAAATAAACGCGTTTTCTCAGCCCTTAGAATCGCAGTGTAACTGCCTGGCTCAGAAGAGCCCCCTAAGTCAGCCCTTAACCCCAGTGTGCTGAAATTGTCAAAACGTGTTTTTCAGCAGAAATAAACACGTTTAGGCAACTTTGGTCACCCCCATGTAAGTTATAGGGCAGGAACAGCACAGTTCTCAAAACGTGTTTTTCAGCCCGAAATAAACGCGTTTTCTCAGCCCTTAGAATCGCAGTGTAACTGCCTGGCTCAGAAGAGCCCCCTGAGTCAGCCCTTAACCCCAGTGTGCTGAAATTGTCAAAACGTGTTTTTCAGCAGAAATAAAGACGTTTAGGCAACTTTGGTCACCCCCATGTAAGTTATAGGGCAGGAACAGCACAGTTTTCAAAACGTGTTTTTCAGCCCGAAATAAACGCGTTTTCTCAGCCCTTAGAATCGCAGTGTAACTGTCTGGCTCAGAAGAGCCCCCTCAGTCAGCCCTTATCCCCAGTGTGCTGAAATTGTCAAAACGTGTTTTTTAGCAGAAATAAAGACGTTTAGGCAACTTTGGTCACCCCCATGTAAGTTATAGGGCAGGAACAGCATAGTTTTCAAAACGTGTTTTTCAGCCCGAAATAAACGCGTTTTCTCAGCCCTTAGAATCGCAGTGTAACTGCCTGGCTCAGAAGAGCCCCCTGAGTCAGCCCTTAACCCCAGTGTGCTGAAATTGTCAAAACGTGTTTTTCAGCAGAAATAAAGACGTTTAGGCAACTTTGGTCACCCCCATGTAAGTTATAGGGCAGGAACAGCACAGTTTTCAAAACGTGTTTTTCAGTCCGAAATAAACGCGTTTTCTCAGCCCTTAGAATCGCAGTGTAACTGCCTGGCTCAGAAGAGCCCCCTGAGTCAGCCCTTAACCCCAGTGTGCTGAAATTGTCAAAACTTGTTTTTCAGCAGAAATAAACACGTTTAGGCAACTTTGGTCACCCCCATGTAAGTTATAGGGCAGGAACAGCACAGTTTTCAAAACGTGTTTTTCAGCCCGAAATAAACGCGTTTTCTCAGCCCTTAGAATCGCAGTGTAACTGCCTGGCTCAGAAGAGCCCCCTAAGTCAGCCCTTAACCCCAGTGTGCTGAAATTGTCAAAACGTGTTTTTCAGCAGAAATAAAGACGTTTAGGCAACTTTGGTCACCCCCATGTAAGTTATAGGGCAGGAACAGCACAGTTTTCAAAACGTGTTTTTCAGCCCGAAATAAACGCGTTTTCTCAGACCTTAGAATCGCAGTGTAACTGCCTGGCTCAGAAGAGCCCCCTGAGTCAGCCCTTAACCCCAGTGTGCTGAAATTGTCAAAACGTGTTTTTCAGCAGAAATAAAGACGTTTAGGCAACTTTGGTCACCCCCATGTAAGTTATAGGGCAGGAACAGCACAGTTTTCAAAACGTGTTTTTCAGCCCGAAATAAACGCGTTTTCTCAGCCCTTAGAATCGCAGTGTAACTGCCTGGCTCAGAAGAGCCCCCTGAGTCAGCCCTTAACCCCAGTGTGCTGAAATTGTCAAAACGTGTTTTTCAGCAGAAATAAACACGTTTAGGCAACTTTGGTCACCCCCATGTAAGTTATAGGGCAGGAACAGCACAGTTTTCAAAACGTGTTTTTCAGCCCGAAATAAACGCGTTTTGTCAGCCCTTAGAATCGCAGTGTAACTGCCTGGCTCAGATGAGCCCCCTGAGTCAGCCCTTAACCCCAGTGTGCTGAAATTGTCAAAACGTGTTTTTCAGCAGAAATAAAGACGTTTAGGCAACTTTGGTCACCCCCATGTAAGTTATAGGGCAGGAACAGCACAGTTTTCAAAACGTGTTTTTCAGCCCGAAATAAACGCGTTTTCTCAGCCCTTAGAATCGCAGTGTAAGTGCCTGGCTCAGAAGAGCCCCTTGAGTCAGCCCTTAACCCCAGTGTGCTGAAATTGTCAAAACGTGTTTTTCAGCAGAAATAAACACGTTTAGGCAACTTTGGTCACCCCCATGTAAGTTATAGGGCAGGAACAGCACAGTTTTCAAAACGTGTTTTTCAGCCCGAAATAAACGCGTTTTCTCAGCCCTTAGAATCGCAGTGTAACTGCCTGGCTCAGAAGAGCCCCCTGAGTCAGCCCTTAACCCCAGTGTGCTGAAATTGTCAAAACGTGTTTTTCAGCAGAAATAAAGACGTTTAGGCAACTTTGGTCACCCCCATGTAAGTTATAGGGCAGGAACAGCACAGTTCTCAAAACGTGTTTTTCAGCCCGAAATAAACGCGTTTTCTCAGCCCTTAGAATCGCAGTGTAACTGCCTGGCTCAGAAGAGCCCCCTGAGTCAGCCCTTAACCCCAGTGTGCTGAAATTGTCAAAACGTGTTTTTCAGCAGAAATAAAGACGTTTAGGCAACTTTGGTCACCCCCATGTAAGTTATAGGGCAGGAACAGCACAGTTTTCAAAACGTGTTTTTCAGCCCGAAATAAACGCGTTTTCTCAGCCCTTTGAATCGCAGTGTAACTGCCTGGCTCAGAAGAGCCCCCTCAGTCAGCCCTTATCCCCAGTGTGCTGAAATTGTCAAAACGTGTTTTTTAGCAGAAATAAAGACGTTTAGGCAACTTTGGTCACCCCCATGTAAGTTATAGGGCAGGAACAGCATAGTTTTCAAAATGTGTTTTTCAGCACGAAATAAACGCGTTTTCTCAGCCCTTAGAATCGCAGTGTAACTGCCTGGCTCAGAAGAGCCCCCTGAGTCAGCCCTTAACCCCAGTGTGCTGAAATTGTCAAAACGTGTTTTTCAGCAGAAATAAAGACGTTTAGGCAACTTTGGTCACCCCCATGTAAGTTATAGGGCAGGAACAGCACAGTTTTCAAAACGTGTTTTTCAGCCCGAAATAAACGCGTTTTCTCAGCCCTTAGAATCGCAGTGTAACTGCCTGGCTCAGAAGAGCCCCCTGAGTCAGCCCTTAACCCCAGTGTGCTGAAATTGTCAAAACGTGTTTTTCAGCAGAAATAAAGACGTTTAGGCAACTTTGGTCACCCCCATGTAAGTTATAGGGCAGGAACAGCACAGTTTTCAAAACGTGTTTTTCAGCCCGAAATAAACGCGTTTTCTCAGCCCTTAGAATCGCAGTGTAACTGCCTGGCTCAGAAGAGCCCCCTGAGTCAGCCCTTAACCCCAGTGTGCTGAAATTGTCAAAACGTGTTTTTCAGCAGAAATAAACACGTTTAGGCAACTTTGGTCACCCCCATGTAAGTTATAGGGCAGGAACAGCATAGTTTTCAAAACGTGTTTTTCAGCCCGAAATAAACGCGTTTTCTCAGCCCTTAGAAGCACAGTGTAACTGCCTGGCTCAGAAGAGCCCCCTGAGTCAGCCCTTAACCCCAGTGTGCTGAAATTGTCAAAACGTGTTTTTCAGCAGAAATAAAGACGTTTAGGCAACTTTGGTCACCCCCATGTAAGTTATAGGGCAGGAACAGCATAGTTTTCAAAACGTGTTTTTCAGCACGAAATAAACGCGTTTTCTCAGCCCTTAGAATCGCAGTGTAACTGCCTGGCTCAGAAGAGCCCCCTGAGTCAGCCCTTAACCCCAGTGTGCTGAAATTGTCAAAACGTGTTTTTCAGCAGAAATAAAGACGTTTAGGCAACTTTGGTCACCCCCATGTAAGTTATAGGGCAGGAACAGCACAGTTTTCAAAACGTGTTTTTCAGCACGAAATAAACTCGTTTTCTCAGCCCTTAGAATCGCAGTGTAACTGCCTGGCTCAGAAGAGCCCCCTGAGTCAGCCCTTAACCCCAGTGTGCTGAAATTGTCAAAACGTGTTTTTCAGCAGAAATAAAGACGTTTAGGCAACTTTGGTCACCCCCATGTAAGTTATAGGGCAGGAACAGCACAGTTTTCAAAACGTGTTTTTCAGCCCGAAATAAACGCGTTTTCTCAGCCCTTAGAATCGCAGTGTAACTGCTTGGCTCAGAAGAGCCCCCTGAGTCAGCCCTTAACCCCAGTGTGCTGAAATTGTCAAAACGTGTTTTTCAGCAGAAATAAAGACGTTTAGGCAACTTTGGTCACCCCCATGTAAGTTATAGGGTAGGAACAGCACAGTTTTCAAAACGTGTTTCTCAGCCCGAAATAAACGCGTTTTATCAGCCCTTAGAATCGCAGTGTAACTGCCTGGCTCAGAAGAGCCCCCTGAGTCAGCCCTTAACCCCAGTGTGCTGAAATTGTCAAAACGTGTTTTTCAGCAGAAATAAACACGTTTAGGCAACTTTGGTCACCCCCATGTAAGTTATAGGGCAGGAACAGCACAGTTTTCAAAACGAGTTTTTCAGCCCGAAATAAACGCGTTTTCTCAGCCCTTAGAATCGCAGTGTAACTGCCTGGCTCAGAAGAGCCCCCTGAGTCAGCCCTTAACCCCAGTGTGCTGAAATTGTCAAAACGTGTTTTTCAGCAGAAATAAACACGTTTAGGCAACTTTGGTCACCCCCATGTAAGTTATAGGGCAGGAACAGCACAGTTTTCAAAACGTGTTTTTCAGCCCGAAATAAACGCGTTTACTCAGCCCTTAGAATCGCAGTGTAACTGCCTGGCTCAGAAGAGCCCCCTGAGTCAGCCCTTAACCCCAGTGTGCTGAAATTGTCAAAACGTGTTTTTCAGCAGAAATAAAGACGTTTAGGCAACTTTGGTCACCCCCATGTAAGTTATAACGCAGGAACAGCACAGTTTTCAAAATGTGTTTTTCAGCCCGAAATAAACGCGTTTTTTCAGCCCTTAGAATCGCAGTGTAACTGCCTGGCTCAGAAGAGCCCCCTGAGTCAGCCCTTAACCCCAGTGTGCTGAAATTCTCAAAACGTGTTTTTCAGCAGAAATAAACACGTTTAGGCAACTTTGGTCACCCCCATGTAAGTTATAGGGCAGGAACAGCACAGTTTTTAAAACGTGTTTTTCAGCCCGAAATAAACGCGTTTTGTCAGCCCTTAGAATCGCAGTGTAACTGCCTGGCTCAGAAGAGCCCCCTGAGTCAGCCCTTAACCCCAGTGTGCTGAAATTGTCAAAACGTGTTTTTCAGCAGAAATAAAGACGTTTAGGCAACTTTGGTCACCCCCATGTAAGTTATAGGGCAGGAACAGCACAGTTTTCAAAACGTGTTTTTCAGCCCGAAATAAACGCGTTTTCTCAGCCCTTAGAATCGCAGTGTAACTGCTTGGCTCAGAAGAGCCCCCTGAGTCAGCCCTTAACCCCAGTGTGCTGAAATTGTCAAAACGTGTTTTTCAGCAGAAATAAAGACGTTTAGGCAACTTTGGTCACCCCCATGTAAGTTATAGGGTATGAACAGCACAGTTTTCAAAACGTGTTTTTCAGCCCGAAATAAACGCGTTTTCTCAGCCCTTAGAATCGCAGTGTAACTGCCTGGCTCAGAAGAGCCCCCTGAGTCAGCCCTTAACCCCAGTGTGCTGAAATTGTCAAAACGTGTTTTTCAGCAGAAATAAACACGTTTAGGCAACTTTGGTCACCCCCATGTAAGTTATAGGGCAGGAACAGCACAGTTTTCAAAACGTGTTTTTCAGCCCGAAATAAACGCGTTTTCTCAGCCCTTAGAATCGCAGTGTAACTGCCTGGCTCAGAAGAGCCCCCTGAGTCAGCCCTTAACCCCAGTGTGCTGAAATTGTCAAAACGTGTTTTTCAGCAGAAATAAAGACGTTTAGGCAACTTTGGTCACCCCCATGTAAGTTATAACGCAGGAACAGCACAGTTTTCAAAACGTGTTTTTCAGCCCGAAATAAACGCGTTTTTTCAGCCCTTAGAATCGCAGTGTAACTGCCTGGCTCAGAAGAGCCCCCTGAGTCAGCCCTTAATCCCAGTGTGCTGAAATTGTCAAAACGTGTTTTTCAGCAGAAATAAACACGTTTAGGCAACTTTGGTCACCCCCATGTAAGTTATAGGGCAGGAACAGCACAGTTTTCAAAACGTGTTTTTCAGCCCGAAATAAACGCGTTTTCTCAGCCCTTAGAATCGCAGTGTAACTGCCTGGCTCAGAAGAGCCCCCTGAGTCAGCCCTTAACCCCAGTGTGCTGAAATTGTCAAAACGTGTTTTTCAGCAGAAATAAAGACGTTTAGGCAACTTTGGTCACCCCCATGTAAGTTATAGGGCAGGAACAGCATAGTTTTCAAAACGTGTTTTTCAGCCCGAAATAAACGCGTTTTCTCAGCCCTTAGAATCGCAGTGTAACTGCCTGGCTCAGAAGAGCCCCCTGAGTCAGCCCTTAACCCCAGTGTGCTGAAATTGTCAAAACGTGTTTTTCAGCAGAAATAAAGACGTTTAGGCAACTTTGGTCACCCCCATGTAAGTTATAGGGCAGGAACAGCACAGTTCTCAAAACGTGTTTTTCAGCCCGAAATAAATGCGTTTTCTCAGCCCTTAGAATCGCAGTGTAACTGCCTGGCTCAGAAGAGCCCCCTGAGTCAGCCCTTAACCCCAGTGTGCTGAAATTGTCAAAACGTGTTTTTCAGCAGAAATAAACACGTTTAGGCAACTTTGGTCACCCCCATGTAAGTTATAGGGCAGGAACAGCACAGTTTTCAAAACGTGTTTTTCAGCCCGAAATAAACGCGTTTTCTCAGCCCTTAGAATCGCAGTGTAACTGCCTGGCTCAGATGAGCCCCCTGAGTCAGCCCTTAACCCCAGTGTGCTGAAATTGTCAAAACGTGTTTTTCAGCAGAAATAAAGACGTTTAGGCAACTTTGGTCACCCCCATGTAAGTTATAGGGCAGGAACAGCATAGTTTTCAAAATGTGTTTTTCAGCCCGAAATAAACGCGTTTTCTCAGCCCTTAGAATCGCAGTGTAACTGCCTGGCTCAGAAGAGCCCCCTGAGTCAGCCCTTAACCCCAGTGTGCTGAAATTGTCAAAACTTGTTTTTCAGCAGAAATAAACACGTTTAGGCAACTTTGGTCACCCCCATGTAAGTTATAGGGCAGGAACAGCACAGTTTTCAAAACGTGTTTTTCAGCCCGAAATAAACGCGTTTTCTCAGCCCTTAGAATCGCAGTGTAACTGCCTGGCTTAGAAGAGCCCCCTGAGTCAGCCCTTAACCCCAGTGTGCTGAAATTGTCAAAACGTGTTTTTCAGCAGAAATAAAGACGTTTAGGCAACTTTGGTCACCCCCATGTAAGTTATAGGGCAGGAACAGCACAGTTTTCAAAATGTGTTTTTCAGCCCGAAATAAACGCGTTTTCTCAGCCCTTAGAATCGCAGTGTAACTGCCTGGCTCAGAAGAGCCCCCTGTGTCAGCCCTTAACCCCAGTGTGCTGAAATTGTCAAAACGTGTTTTTCAGCAGAAATAAAGACGTTTAGGCAACTTTGGTCACCCCCATGTAAGTTATAGGGCAGGAACAGCACAGTTTTCAAAACGTGTTTTTCAGCCCGAAATAAACGCGTTTTCTCAGCCCTTAGAATCGCAGTGTAACTGCCTGGCTCAGAAGAGCCCCCTGAGTCAGCCCTTAACCCCAGTGTGCTGAAATTGTCAAAACGTGTTTTTCAGCAGAAATAAAGACGTTTAGGCAACTTTGGTCACCCCCATGTAAGTTATAGGGCAGGAACAGCACAGTTTTCAAAACGTGTTTTTCAGTCCGAAATAAACGCGTTTTCTCAGCCCTTAGAATCGCAGTGTAACTGCCTGGCTCAGAAGAGCCCCCTGAGTCAGCCCTTAACCCCAGTGTGCTGAAATTGTCAAAACGTGTTTTTCAGCAGAAATAAACACGTTTAGGCAACTTTGGTCACCCCCATGTAAGTTATAGGGCAGGAACAGCATAGTTTTCAAAACGTGTTTTTCAGCCCGAAATAAACGCGTTTTCTCAGCCCTTAGAATCGCAGTGTAACTGCCTGGCTCAGAAGAGCCCCCTGAGTCAGCCCTTAACCCCAGTGTGCTGAAATTGTCAAAACGTGTTTTTCAGCAGAAATAAAGACGTTTAGGCAACTTTGGTCACCCCCATGTAAGTTATAGGGTATGAACAGCACAGTTTTCAAAACGTGTTTTTCAGCCCGAAATAAACGCGTTTTCTCAGCCCTTAGAATCGCAGTGTAACTGCCTGGCTCAGAAGAGCCCCCTGAGTCAGCCCTTAACCCCAGTGTGCTGAAATTGTCAAAACGTGTTTTTCAGCAGAAATAAACACGTTTAGGCAACTTTGGTCACCCCCATGTAAGTTATAGGGTATGAACAGCACAGTTTTCAAAACGTGTTTTTCAGCCCGAAATAAACGCGTTTTCTCAGCCCTTAGAATCGCAGTGTAACTGCCTGGCTCAGAAGAGCCCCCTGAGTCAGCCCTTAACCCCAGTGTGCTGAAATTGTCAAAACGTGTTTTTCAGCAGAAATAAAGACGTTTAGGCAACTTTGGTCACCCCCATGTAAGTTATAACGCAGGAACAGCACAGTTTTCAAAACGTGTTTTTCAGCCCGAAATAAACGCGTTTTTTCAGCCCTTAGAATCGCAGTGTAACTGCCTGGCTCAGAAGAGCCCCCTGAGTCAGCCCTTAATCCCAGTGTGCTGAAATTGTCAAAACGTGTTTTTCAGCAGAAATAAACACGTTTAGGCAACTTTGGTCACCCCCATGTAAGTTATAGGGCAGGAACAGCACAGTTTTCAAAACGTGTTTTTCAGCCCGAAATAAACGCGTTTTCTCAGCCCTTAGAATCGCAGTGTAAGTGCCTGGCTCAGAAGAGCCCCCTGAGTCAGCCCTTAACCCCAGTGTGCTGAAATTGTCAAAACGTGTTTTTCAGCAGAAATAAAGACGTTTAGGCAACTTTGGTCACCCCCATGTAAGTTATAGGGCAGGAACAGCATAGTTTTCAAAACATGTTTTTCAGCCCGAAATAAACGCGTTTTCTCAGCCCTTAGAATCGCAGTGTAACTGCCTGGCTCAGAAGAGCCCCCTGAGTCAGCCCTTAACCCCAGTGTGCTGAAATTGTCAAAACGTGTTTTTCAGCAGAAATAAAGACGTTTACGCAACTTTGGTCACCCCCATGTAAGTTATAGGGCAGGAACAGCACAGTTTTCAAAACGTGTTTTTCAGCCCGAAATAAACGCGTTTTCTCAGCCCTTAGAATCGCAGTGTAACTGCCTGGCTTAGAAGAGCCCCCTGAGTCAGCCCTTAACCCCAGTGTGCTGAAATTGTCAAAACGTGTTTTTCAGCAGAAATAAAGACGTTTAGGCAACTTTGGTCACCCCCATGTAAGTTATAGGGCAGGAACAGCACAGTTTTCAAAATGTGTTTTTCAGCCCGAAATAAACGCGTTTTCTCAGCCCTTAGAATCGCAGTGTAACTGCCTGGCTCAGAAGAGCCCCCTGTGTCAGCCCTTAACCCCAGTGTGCTGAAATTGTCAAAACGTGTTTTTCAGCAGAAATAAAGACGTTTAGGCAACTTTGGTCACCCCCATGTAAGTTATAGGGCAGGAACAGCACAGTTTTCAAAACGTGTTTTTCAGCCCGAAATAAACGCGTTTTCTCAGCCCTTAGAATCGCAGTGTAACTGCCTGGCTCAGAAGAGCCCCCTGAGTCAGCCCTTAACCCCAGTGTGCTGAAATTGTCAAAACGTGTTTTTCAGCAGAAATAAAGACGTTTAGGCAACTTTGGTCACCCCCATGTAAGTTATAGGGCAGGAACAGCACAGTTTTCAAAACGTGTTTTTCAGTCCGAAATAAACGCGTTTTCTCAGCCCTTAGAATCGCAGTGTAACTGCCTGGCTCAGAAGAGCCCCCTGAGTCAGCCCTTAACCCCAGTGTGCTGAAATTGTCAAAACGTGTTTTTCAGCAGAAATAAACACGTTTAGGCAACTTTGGTCACCCCCATGTAAGTTATAGGGCAGGAACAGCATAGTTTTCAAAACGTGTTTTTCAGCCCGAAATAAACGCGTTTTCTCAGCCCTTAGAATCGCAGTGTAACTGCCTGGCTCAGAAGAGCCCCCTGAGTCAGCCCTTAACCCCAGTGTGCTGAAATTGTCAAAACGTGTTTTTCAGCAGAAATAAAGACGTTTAGGCAACTTTGGTCACCCCCATGTAAGTTATAGGGTATGAACAGCACAGATTTCAAAACGTGTTTTTCAGCCCGAAATAAACGCGTTTTCTCAGCCCTTAGAATCGCAGTGTAACTGCCTGGCTCAGAAGAGCCCCCTGAGTCAGCCCTTAACCCCAGTGTGCTGAAATTGTCAAAACGTGTTTTTCAGCAGAAATAAACACGTTTAGGCAACTTTGGTCACCCCCATGTAAGTTATAGGGCAGGAACAGCACAGTTTTCAAAACGTGTTTTTCAGCCCGAAATAAACGCGTTTTCTCAGCCCTTAGAATCGCAGTGTAACTGCCTGGCTCAGAAGAGCCCCCTGAGTCAGCCCTTAACCCCAGTGTGCTGAAATTGTCAAAACGTGTTTTTCAGCAGAAATAAAGACGTTTAGGCAACTTTGGTCACCCCCATGTAAGTTATAACGCAGGAACAGCACAGTTTTCAAAACGTGTTTTTCAGCCCGAAATAAACGCGTTTTTTCAGCCCTTAGAATCGCAGTGTAACTGCCTGGCTCAGAAGAGCCCCCTGAGTCAGCCCTTAATCCCAGTGTGCTGAAATTGTCAAAACGTGTTTTTCAGCAGAAATAAACACGTTTAGGCAACTTTGGTCACCCCCATGTAAGTTATAGGGCAGGAACAGCACAGTTTTCAAAACGTGTTTTTCAGCCCGAAATAAACGCGTTTTCTCAGCCCTTAGAATCGCAGTGTAACTGCCTGGCTCAGAAGAGCCCCCTGAGTCAGCCCTTAACCCCAGTGTGCTGAAATTGTCAAAACGTGTTTTTCAGCAGAAATAAAGACGTTTAGGCAACTTTGGTCACCCCCATGGAAGTTATAGGGCAGGAACAGCATAGTTTTCAAAACATGTTTTTCAGCCCGAAATAAACGCGTTTTCTCAGCCCTTAGAATCGCAGTGTAACTGCCTGGCTCAGAAGAGCCCCCTGAGTCAGCCCTTAACCCCAGTGTGCTGAAATTGTCAAAACGTGTTTTTCAGCAGAAATAAAGACGTTTAGGCAACTTTGGTCACCCCCATGTAAGTTATAGGGCAGGAACAGCACAGTTTTCAAAACGTGTTTTTCAGTCCGAAATAAACGCGTTTTCTCAGCCCTTAGAATCGCAGTGTAACTGCCTGGCTCAGAAGAGCCCCCTGAGTCAGCCCTTAACCCCAGTGTGCTGAAATTGTCAAAACGTGTTTTTCAGCAGAAATAAAGACGTTTAGGCAACTTTGGTCACCCCCATGTAAGTTATAGGGCAGGAACAGCACAGTTCTCAAAACGTGTTTTTCAGCCCGAAATAAATGCGTTTTCTCAGCCCTTAGAATCGCAGTGTAACTGCCTGGCTCAGAAGAGCCCCCTGAGTCAGCCCTTAACCCCAGTGTGCTGAAATTGTCAAAACGTGTTTTTCAGCAGAAATAAACACGTTTAGGCAACTTTGGTCACCCCCATGTAAGTTATAGGGCAGGAACAGCACAGTTTTCAAAACGTGTTTTTCAGCCCGAAATAAACGCGTTTTCTCAGCCCTTAGAATCGCAGTGTAACTGCCTGGCTCAGATGAGCCCCCTGAGTCAGCCCTTAACCCCAGTGTGCTGAAATTGTCAAAACGTGTTTTTCAGCAGAAATAAACACGTTTAGGCAACTTTGGTCACCCCCATGTAAGTTATAGGGCAGGAACAGCATAGTTTTCAAAACGTGTTTTTCAGCCCGAAATAAACGCGTTTTCTCAGCCCTTAGAATCGCAGTGTAACTGCCTGGCTCAGAAGAGCCCCCTCAGTCAGCCCTTATCCCCAGTGTGCTGAAATTGTCAAAACGTGTTTTTCAGCAGAAATAAACACGTTTAGGCAACTTTGGTCACCCCCATGTAAGTTATAGGGCAGGAACAGCACAGTTTTCAAAACGTGTTTTTCAGCCCGAAATAAACGCGTTTTCTCAGCCCTTAGAATCGCAGTGTAACTGCCTGGCTCAGGAGAGCCCCCTAAGTCAGCCCTTAACCCCAGTGTGCTGAAATTGTCAAAACGTGTTTTTCAGCAGAAATAAAGACGTTTAGGCAACTTTGGTCACCCCCATGTAAGTTATAGGGCAGGAACAGCACAGTTTTCAAAACGTGTTTTTCAGCCCGAAATAAACGCGTTTTCTCAGCCCTTAGAATCGCAGTGTAACTGCCTGGCTTAGAAGAGCCCCCTGAGTCAGCCCTTAACCCCAGTGTGCTGAAATTGTCAAAACGTGTTTTTCAGCAGAAATAAAGACGTTTAGGCAACTTTGGTCACCCCCATGTAAGTTATAGGGCAGGAACAGCACAGTTTTCAAAATGTGTTTTTCAGCCCGAAATAAACGCGTTTTCTCAGCCCTTAGAATCGCAGTGTAACTGCCTGGCTCAGAAGAGCCCCCTGTGTCAGCCCTTAACCCCAGTGTGCTGAAATTGTCAAAACGTGTTTTTCAGCAGAAATAAAGACGTTTAGGCAACTTTGGTCACCCCCATGTAAGTTATAGGGCAGGAACAGCACAGTTTTCAAAACGTGTTTTTCAGCCCGAAATAAACGCGTTTTCTCAGCCCTTAGAATCGCAGTGTAACTGCTTGGCTCAGAAGAGCCCCCTGAGTCAGCCCTTAACCCCAGTGTGCTGAAATTGTCAAAACGTGTTTTTCAGCAGAAATAAAGACGTTTAGGCAACTTTGGTCACCCCCATGTAAGTTATAGGGTAGGAACAGCACAGTTTTCAAAACGTGTTTCTCAGCCCGAAATAAACGCGTTTTATCAGCCCTTAGAATCGCAGTGTAACTGCCTGGCTCAGAAGAGCCCCCTGAGTCAGCCCTTAACCCCAGTGTGCTGAAATTGTCAAAACGTGTTTTTCAGCAGAAATAAACACGTTTAGGCAACTTTGGTCACCCCCATGTAAGTTATAGGGCAGGAACAGCACAGTTTTCAAAACGAGTTTTTCAGCCCGAAATAAACGCGTTTTCTCAGCCCTTAGAATCGCAGTGTAACTGCCTGGCTCAGAAGAGCCCCCTGAGTCAGCCCTTAACCCCAGTGTGCTGAAATTGTCAAAACGTGTTTTTCAGCAGAAATAAACACGTTTAGGCAACTTTGGTCACCCCCATGTAAGTTATAGGGCAGGAACAGCACAGTTTTCAAAACGTGTTTTTCAGCCCGAAATAAACGCGTTTACTCAGCCCTTAGAATCGCAGTGTAACTGCCTGGCTCAGAAGAGCCCCCTGAGTCAGCCCTTAACCCCAGTGTGCTGAAATTGTCAAAACGTGTTTTTCAGCAGAAATAAAGACGTTTAGGCAACTTTGGTCACCCCCATGTAAGTTATAACGCAGGAACAGCACAGTTTTCAAAATGTGTTTTTCAGCCCGAAATAAACGCGTTTTTTCAGCCCTTAGAATCGCAGTGTAACTGCCTGGCTCAGAAGAGCCCCCTGAGTCAGCCCTTAACCCCAGTGTGCTGAAATTCTCAAAACGTGTTTTTCAGCAGAAATAAACACGTTTAGGCAACTTTGGTCACCCCCATGTAAGTTATAGGGCAGGAACAGCACAGTTTTTAAAACGTGTTTTTCAGCCCGAAATAAACGCGTTTTGTCAGCCCTTAGAATCGCAGTGTAACTGCCTGGCTCAGAAGAGCCCCCTGAGTCAACCCTTAACCCCAGTGTGCTGAAATTGTCAAAACGTGTTTTTCAGCAGAAATAAAGACGTTTAGGCAACTTTGGTCACCCCCATGTAAGTTATAGGGCAGGAACAGCACAGTTTTCAAAACGTGTTTTTCAGCCCGAAATAAACGCGTTTTCTCAGCCCTTAGAATCGCAGTGTAACTGCTTGGCTCAGAAGAGCCCCCTGAGTCAGCCCTTAACCCCAGTGTGCTGAAATTGTCAAAACGTGTTTTTCAGCAGAAATAAAGACGTTTAGGCAACTTTGGTCACCCCCATGTAAGTTATAGGGTATGAACAGCACAGTTTTCAAAACGTGTTTTTCAGCCCGAAATAAACGCGTTTTCTCAGCCCTTAGAATCGCAGTGTAACTGCCTGGCTCAGAAGAGCCCCCTGAGTCAGCCCTTAACCCCAGTGTGCTGAAATTGTCAAAACGTGTTTTTCAGCAGAAATAAACACGTTTAGGCAACTTTGGTCACCCCCATGTAAGTTATAGGGCAGGAACAGCACAGTTTTCAAAACGTGTTTTTCAGCCCGAAATAAACGCGTTTTCTCAGCCCTTAGAATCGCAGTGTAACTGCCTGGCTCAGAAGAGCCCCCTGAGTCAGCCCTTAACCCCAGTGTGCTGAAATTGTCAAAACGTGTTTTTCAGCAGAAATAAAGACGTTTAGGCAACTTTGGTCACCCCCATGTAAGTTATAACGCAGGAACAGCACAGTTTTCAAAACGTGTTTTTCAGCCCGAAATAAACGCGTTTTTTCAGCCCTTAGAATCGCAGTGTAACTGCCTGGCTCAGAAGAGCCCCCTGAGTCAGCCCTTAATCCCAGTGTGCTGAAATTGTCAAAACGTGTTTTTCAGCAGAAATAAACACGTTTAGGCAACTTTGGTCACCCCCATGTAAGTTATAGGGCAGGAACAGCACAGTTTTCAAAACGTGTTTTTCAGCCCGAAATAAAGGCGTTTTCTCAGCCCTTAGAATCGCAGTGTAACTGCCTGGCTCAGAAGAGCCCCCTGAGTCAGCCCTTAACCCCAGTGTGCTGAAATTGTCAAAACGTGTTTTTCAGCAGAAATAAAGACGTTTAGGCAACTTTGGTCACCCCCATGTAAGTTATAGGGCAGGAACAGCATAGTTTTCAAAACGTGTTTTTCAGCCCGAAATAAACGCGTTTTCTCAGCCCTTAGAATCGCAGTGTAACTGCCTGGCTCAGAAGAGCCCCCTGAGTCAGCCCTTAACCCCAGTGTGCTGAAATTGTCAAAACGTGTTTTTCAGCAGAAATAAAGACGTTTAGGCAACTTTGGTCACCCCCATGTAAGTTATAGGGCAGGAACAGCACAGTTCTCAAAACGTGTTTTTCAGCCCGAAATAAATGCGTTTTCTCAGCCCTTAGAATCGCAGTGTAACTGCCTGGCTCAGAAGAGCCCCCTGAGTCAGCCCTTAACCCCAGTGTGCTGAAATTGTCAAAACGTGTTTTTCAGCAGAAATAAACACGTTTAGGCAACTTTGGTCACCCCCATGTAAGTTATAGGGCAGGAACAGCACAGTTTTCAAAACGTGTTTTTCAGCCCGAAATAAACGCGTTTTCTCAGCCCTTAGAATCGCAGTGTAACTGCCTGGCTCAGATGAGCCCCCTGAGTCAGCCCTTAACCCCAGTGTGCTGAAATTGTCAAAACGTGTTTTTCAGCAGAAATAAAGACGTTTAGGCAACTTTGGTCACCCCCATGTAAGTTATAGGGCAGGAACAGCATAGTTTTCAAAATGTGTTTTTCAGCCCGAAATAAACGCGTTTTCTCAGCCCTTAGAATCGCAGTGTAACTGCCTGGCTCAGAAGAGCCCCCTGAGTCAGCCCTTAACCCCAGTGTGCTGAAATTGTCAAAACTTGTTTTTCAGCAGAAATAAACACGTTTAGGCAACTTTGGTCACCCCCATGTAAGTTATAGGGCAGGAACAGCACAGTTTTCAAAACGTGTTTTTCAGCCCGAAATAAACGCGTTTTCTCAGCCCTTAGAATCGCAGTGTAACTGCCTGGCTTAGAAGAGCCCCCTGAGTCAGCCCTTAACCCCAGTGTGCTGAAATTGTCAAAACGTGTTTTTCAGCAGAAATAAAGACGTTTAGGCAACTTTGGTCACCCCCATGTAAGTTATAGGGCAGGAACAGCACAGTTTTCAAAATGTGTTTTTCAGCCCGAAATAAACGCGTTTTCTCAGCCCTTAGAATCGCAGTGTAACTGCCTGGCTCAGAAGAGCCCCCTGTGTCAGCCCTTAACCCCAGTGTGCTGAAATTGTCAAAACGTGTTTTTCAGCAGAAATAAAGACGTTTAGGCAACTTTGGTCACCCCCATGTAAGTTATAGGGCAGGAACAGCACAGTTTTCAAAACGTGTTTTTCAGCCCGAAATAAACGCGTTTTCTCAGCCCTTAGAATCGCAGTGTAACTGCCTGGCTCAGAAGAGCCCCCTGAGTCAGCCCTTAACCCCAGTGTGCTGAAATTGTCAAAACGTGTTTTTCAGCAGAAATAAAGACGTTTAGGCAACTTTGGTCACCCCCATGTAAGTTATAGGGCAGGAACAGCACAGTTTTCAAAACGTGTTTTTCAGTCCGAAATAAACGCGTTTTCTCAGCCCTTAGAATCGCAGTGTAACTGCCTGGCTCAGAAGAGCCCCCTGAGTCAGCCCTTAACCCCAGTGTGCTGAAATTGTCAAAACGTGTTTTTCAGCAGAAATAAACACGTTTAGGCAACTTTGGTCACCCCCATGTAAGTTATAGGGTAGGAACAGCATAGTTTTCAAAACGTGTTTTTCAGCCCGAAATAAACGCGTTTTCTCAGCCCTTAGAATCGCAGTGTAACTGCCTGGCTCAGAAGAGCCCCCTGAGTCAGCCCTTAACCCCAGTGTGCTGAAATTGTCAAAACGTGTTTTTCAGCAGAAATAAAGACGTTTAGGCAACTTTGGTCACCCCCATGTAAGTTATAGGGTATGAACAGCACAGTTTTCAAAACGTGTTTTTCAGCCCGAAATAAACGCGTTTTCTCAGCCCTTAGAATCGCAGTGTAACTGCCTGGCTCAGAAGAGCCCCCTGAGTCAGCCCTTAACCCCAGTGTGCTGAAATTGTCAAAACGTGTTTTTCAGCAGAAATAAAGACGTTTAGGCAACTTTGGTCACCCCCATGTAAGTTATAACGCAGGAACAGCACAGTTTTCAAAACGTGTTTTTCAGCCCGAAATAAACGCGTTTTTTCAGCCCTTAGAATCGCAGTGTAACTGCCTGGCTCAGAAGAGCCCCCTGAGTCAGCCCTTAATCCCAGTGTGCTGAAATTGTCAAAACGTGTTTTTCAGCAGAAATAAACACGTTTAGGCAACTTTGGTCACCCCCATGTAAGTTATAGGGCAGGAACAGCACAGTTTTCAAAACGTGTTTTTCAGCCCGAAATAAACGCGTTTTCTCAGCCCTTAGAATCGCAGTGTAAGTGCCTGGCTCAGAAGAGCCCCCTGAGTCAGCCCTTAACCCCAGTGTGCTGAAATTGTCAAAACGTGTTTTTCAGCAGAAATAAAGACGTTTAGGCAACTTTGGTCACCCCCATGTAAGTTATAGGGCAGGAACAGCATAGTTTTCAAAACATGTTTTTCAGCCCGAAATAAACGCGTTTTCTCAGCCCTTAGAATCGCAGTGTAACTGCCTGGCTCAGAAGAGCCCCCTGAGTCAGCCCTTAACCCCAGTGTGCTGAAATTGTCAAAACGTGTTTTTCAGCAGAAATAAAGACGTTTACGCAACTTTGGTCACCCCCATGTAAGTTATAGGGCAGGAACAGCACAGTTTTCAAAACGTGTTTTTCAGCCCGAAATAAACGCGTTTTCTCAGCCCTTAGAATCGCAGTGTAACTGCCTGGCTTAGAAGAGCCCCCTGAGTCAGCCCTTAACCCCAGTGTGCTGAAATTGTCAAAACGTGTTTTTCAGCAGAAATAAAGACGTTTAGGCAACTTTGGTCACCCCCATGTAAGTTATAGGGTATGAACAGCACAGTTTTCAAAACGTGTTTTTCAGCCCGAAATAAACGCGTTTTCTCAGCCCTTAGAATCGCAGTGTAACTGCCTGGCTCAGAAGAGCCCCCTGAGTCAGCCCTTAACCCCAGTGTGCTGAAATTGTCAAAACGTGTTTTTCAGCAGAAATAAACACGTTTAGGCAACTTTGGTCACCCCCATGTAAGTTATAGGGCAGGAACAGCACAGTTTTCAAAACGTGTTTTTCAGCCCGAAATAAACGCGTTTTCTCAGCCCTTAGAATCGCAGTGTAACTGCCTGGCTCAGAAGAGCCCCCTGAGTCAGCCCTTAACCCCAGTGTGCTGAAATTGTCAAAACGTGTTTTTCAGCAGAAATAAAGACGTTTAGGCAACTTTGGTCACCCCCATGTAAGTTATAACGCAGGAACAGCACAGTTTTCAAAACGTGTTTTTCAGCCCGAAATAAACGCGTTTTTTCAGCCCTTAGAATCGCAGTGTAACTGCCTGGCTCAGAAGAGCCCCCTGAGTCAGCCCTTAATCCCAGTGTGCTGAAATTGTCAAAACGTGTTTTTCAGCAGAAATAAACACGTTTAGGCAACTTTGGTCACCCCCATGTAAGTTATAGGGCAGGAACAGCACAGTTTTCAAAACGTGTTTTTCAGCCCGAAATAAAGGCGTTTTCTCAGCCCTTAGAATCGCAGTGTAACTGCCTGGCTCAGAAGAGCCCCCTGAGTCAGCCCTTAACCCCAGTGTGCTGAAATTGTCAAAACGTGTTTTTCAGCAGAAATAAAGACGTTTAGGCAACTTTGGTCACCCCCATGTAAGTTATAGGGCAGGAACAGCATAGTTTTCAAAACGTGTTTTTCAGCCCGAAATAAACGCGTTTTCTCAGCCCTTAGAATCGCAGTGTAACTGCCTGGCTCAGAAGAGCCCCCTGAGTCAGCCCTTAACCCCAGTGTGCTGAAATTGTCAAAACGTGTTTTTCAGCAGAAATAAAGACGTTTAGGCAACTTTGGTCACCCCCATGTAAGTTATAGGGCAGGAACAGCACAGTTCTCAAAACGTGTTTTTCAGCCCGAAATAAATGCGTTTTCTCAGCCCTTAGAATCGCAGTGTAACTGCCTGGCTCAGAAGAGCCCCCTGAGTCAGCCCTTAACCCCAGTGTGCTGAAATTGTCAAAACGTGTTTTTCAGCAGAAATAAACACGTTTAGGCAACTTTGGTCACCCCCATGTAAGTTATAGGGCAGGAACAGCACAGTTTTCAAAACGTGTTTTTCAGCCCGAAATAAACGCGTTTTCTCAGCCCTTAGAATCGCAGTGTAACTGCCTGGCTCAGATGAGCCCCCTGAGTCAGCCCTTAACCCCAGTGTGCTGAAATTGTCAAAACGTGTTTTTCAGCAGAAATAAAGACGTTTAGGCAACTTTGGTCACCCCCATGTAAGTTATAGGGCAGGAACAGCATAGTTTTCAAAATGTGTTTTTCAGCCCGAAATAAACGCGTTTTCTCAGCCCTTAGAATCGCAGTGTAACTGCCTGGCTCAGAAGAGCCCCCTGAGTCAGCCCTTAACCCCAGTGTGCTGAAATTGTCAAAACTTGTTTTTCAGCAGAAATAAACACGTTTAGGCAACTTTGGTCACCCCCATGTAAGTTATAGGGCAGGAACAGCACAGTTTTCAAAACGTGTTTTTCAGCCCGAAATAAACGCGTTTTCTCAGCCCTTAGAATCGCAGTGTAACTGCCTGGCTTAGAAGAGCCCCCTGAGTCAGCCCTTAACCCCAGTGTGCTGAAATTGTCAAAACGTGTTTTTCAGCAGAAATAAAGACGTTTAGGCAACTTTGGTCACCCCCATGTAAGTTATAGGGCAGGAACAGCACAGTTTTCAAAATGTGTTTTTCAGCCCGAAATAAACGCGTTTTCTCAGCCCTTAGAATCGCAGTGTAACTGCCTGGCTCAGAAGAGCCCCCTGTGTCAGCCCTTAACCCCAGTGTGCTGAAATTGTCAAAACGTGTTTTTCAGCAGAAATAAAGACGTTTAGGCAACTTTGGTCACCCCCATGTAAGTTATAGGGCAGGAACAGCACAGTTTTCAAAACGTGTTTTTCAGCCCGAAATAAACGCGTTTTCTCAGCCCTTAGAATCGCAGTGTAACTGCCTGGCTCAGAAGAGCCCCCTGAGTCAGCCCTTAACCCCAGTGTGCTGAAATTGTCAAAACGTGTTTTTCAGCAGAAATAAAGACGTTTAGGCAACTTTGGTCACCCCCATGTAAGTTATAGGGCAGGAACAGCACAGTTTTCAAAACGTGTTTTTCAGTCCGAAATAAACGCGTTTTCTCAGCCCTTAGAATCGCAGTGTAACTGCCTGGCTCAGAAGAGCCCCCTGAGTCAGCCCTTAACCCCAGTGTGCTGAAATTGTCAAAACGTGTTTTTCAGCAGAAATAAACACGTTTAGGCAACTTTGGTCACCCCCATGTAAGTTATAGGGCAGGAACAGCATAGTTTTCAAAACGTGTTTTTCAGCCCGAAATAAACGCGTTTTCTCAGCCCTTAGAATCGCAGTGTAACTGCCTGGCTCAGAAGAGCCCCCTGAGTCAGCCCTTAACCCCAGTGTGCTGAAATTGTCAAAACGTGTTTTTCAGCAGAAATAAAGACGTTTAGGCAACTTTGGTCACCCCCATGTAAGTTATAGGGTATGAACAGCACAGTTTTCAAAACGTGTTTTTCAGCCCGAAATAAACGCGTTTTCTCAGCCCTTAGAATCGCAGTGTAACTGCCTGGCTCAGAAGAGCCCCCTGAGTCAGCCCTTAACCCCAGTGTGCTGAAATTGTCAAAACGTGTTTTTCAGCAGAAATAAACACGTTTAGGCAACTTTGGTCACCCCCATGTAAGTTATAGGGCAGGAACAGCACAGTTTTCAAAACGTGTTTTTCAGCCCGAAATAAACGCGTTTTCTCAGCCCTTAGAATCGCAGTGTAACTGCCTGGCTCAGAAGAGCCCCCTGAGTCAGCCCTTAACCCCAGTGTGCTGAAATTGTCAAAACGTGTTTTTCAGCAGAAATAAAGACGTTTAGGCAACTTTGGTCACCCCCATGTAAGTTATAACGCAGGAACAGCACAGTTTTCAAAACGTGTTTTTCAGCCCGAAATAAACGCGTTTTTTCAGCCCTTAGAATCGCAGTGTAACTGCCTGGCTCAGAAGAGCCCCCTGAGTCAGCCCTTAATCCCAGTGTGCTGAAATTGTCAAAACGTGTTTTTCAGCAGAAATAAACACGTTTAGGCAACTTTGGTCACCCCCATGTAAGTTATAGGGCAGGAACAGCACAGTTTTCAAAACGTGTTTTTCAGCCCGAAATAAACGCGTTTTCTCAGCCCTTAGAATCGCAGTGTAAGTGCCTGGCTCAGAAGAGCCCCCTGAGTCAGCCCTTAACCCCAGTGTGCTGAAATTGTCAAAACGTGTTTTTCAGCAGAAATAAAGACGTTTAGGCAACTTTGGTCACCCCCATGTAAGTTATAGGGCAGGAACAGCATAGTTTTCAAAACATGTTTTTCAGCCCGAAATAAACGCGTTTTCTCAGCCCTTAGAATCGCAGTGTAACTGCCTGGCTCAGAAGAGCCCCCTGAGTCAGCCCTTAACCCCAGTGTGCTGAAATTGTCAAAACGTGTTTTTCAGCAGAAATAAAGACGTTTACGCAACTTTGGTCACCCCCATGTAAGTTATAGGGCAGGAACAGCACAGTTTTCAAAACGTGTTTTTCAGCCCGAAATAAACGCGTTTTCTCAGCCCTTAGAATCGCAGTGTAACTGCCTGGCTTAGAAGAGCCCCCTGAGTCAGCCCTTAACCCCAGTGTGCTGAAATTGTCAAAACGTGTTTTTCAGCAGAAATAAAGACGTTTAGGCAACTTTGGTCACCCCCATGTAAGTTATAGGGCAGGAACAGCACAGTTTTCAAAATGTGTTTTTCAGCCCGAAATAAACGCGTTTTCTCAGCCCTTAGAATCGCAGTGTAACTGCCTGGCTCAGAAGAGCCCCCTGTGTCAGCCCTTAACCCCAGTGTGCTGAAATTGTCAAAACGTGTTTTTCAGCAGAAATAAAGACGTTTAGGCAACTTTGGTCACCCCCATGTAAGTTATAGGGCAGGAACAGCACAGTTTTCAAAACGTGTTTTTCAGCCCGAAATAAACGCGTTTTCTCAGCCCTTAGAATCGCAGTGTAACTGCCTGGCTCAGAAGAGCCCCCTGAGTCAGCCCTTAACCCCAGTGTGCTGAAATTGTCAAAACGTGTTTTTCAGCAGAAATAAAGACGTTTAGGCAACTTTGGTCACCCCCATGTAAGTTATAGGGCAGGAACAGCACAGTTTTCAAAACGTGTTTTTCAGTCCGAAATAAACGCGTTTTCTCAGCCCTTAGAATCGCAGTGTAACTGCCTGGCTCAGAAGAGCCCCCTGAGTCAGCCCTTAACCCCAGTGTGCTGAAATTGTCAAAACGTGTTTTTCAGCAGAAATAAACACGTTTAGGCAACTTTGGTCACCCCCATGTAAGTTATAGGGCAGGAACAGCATAGTTTTCAAAACGTGTTTTTCAGCCCGAAATAAACGCGTTTTCTCAGCCCTTAGAATCGCAGTGTAACTGCCTGGCTCAGAAGAGCCCCCTGAGTCAGCCCTTAACCCCAGTGTGCTGAAATTGTCAAAACGTGTTTTTCAGCAGAAATAAAGACGTTTAGGCAACTTTGGTCACCCCCATGTAAGTTATAGGGTATGAACAGCACAGATTTCAAAACGTGTTTTTCAGCCCGAAATAAACGCGTTTTCTCAGCCCTTAGAATCGCAGTGTAACTGCCTGGCTCAGAAGAGCCCCCTGAGTCAGCCCTTAACCCCAGTGTGCTGAAATTGTCAAAACGTGTTTTTCAGCAGAAATAAACACGTTTAGGCAACTTTGGTCACCCCCATGTAAGTTATAGGGCAGGAACAGCACAGTTTTCAAAACGTGTTTTTCAGCCCGAAATAAACGCGTTTTCTCAGCCCTTAGAATCGCAGTGTAACTGCCTGGCTCAGAAGAGCCCCCTGAGTCAGCCCTTAACCCCAGTGTGCTGAAATTGTCAAAACGTGTTTTTCAGCAGAAATAAAGACGTTTAGGCAACTTTGGTCACCCCCATGTAAGTTATAACGCAGGAACAGCACAGTTTTCAAAACGTGTTTTTCAGCCCGAAATAAACGCGTTTTTTCAGCCCTTAGAATCGCAGTGTAACTGCCTGGCTCAGAAGAGCCCCCTGAGTCAGCCCTTAATCCCAGTGTGCTGAAATTGTCAAAACGTGTTTTTCAGCAGAAATAAACACGTTTAGGCAACTTTGGTCACCCCCATGTAAGTTATAGGGCAGGAACAGCACAGTTTTCAAAACGTGTTTTTCAGCCCGAAATAAACGCGTTTTCTCAGCCCTTAGAATCGCAGTGTAACTGCCTGGCTCAGAAGAGCCCCCTGAGTCAGCCCTTAACCCCAGTGTGCTGAAATTGTCAAAACGTGTTTTTCAGCAGAAATAAAGACGTTTAGGCAACTTTGGTCACCCCCATGGAAGTTATAGGGCAGGAACAGCATAGTTTTCAAAACATGTTTTTCAGCCCGAAATAAACGCGTTTTCTCAGCCCTTAGAATCGCAGTGTAACTGCCTGGCTCAGAAGAGCCCCCTGAGTCAGCCCTTAACCCCAGTGTGCTGAAATTGTCAAAACGTGTTTTTCAGCAGAAATAAAGACGTTTAGGCAACTTTGGTCACCCCCATGTAAGTTATAGGGCAGGAACAGCACAGTTTTCAAAACGTGTTTTTCAGTCCGAAATAAACGCGTTTTCTCAGCCCTTAGAATCGCAGTGTAACTGCCTGGCTCAGAAGAGCCCCCTGAGTCAGCCCTTAACCCCAGTGTGCTGAAATTGTCAAAACGTGTTTTTCAGCAGAAATAAAGACGTTTAGGCAACTTTGGTCACCCCCATGTAAGTTATAGGGCAGGAACAGCACAGTTCTCAAAACGTGTTTTTCAGCCCGAAATAAATGCGTTTTCTCAGCCCTTAGAATCGCAGTGTAACTGCCTGGCTCAGAAGAGCCCCCTGAGTCAGCCCTTAACCCCAGTGTGCTGAAATTGTCAAAACGTGTTTTTCAGCAGAAATAAACACGTTTAGGCAACTTTGGTCACCCCCATGTAAGTTATAGGGCAGGAACAGCACAGTTTTCAAAACGTGTTTTTCAGCCCGAAATAAACGCGTTTTCTCAGCCCTTAGAATCGCAGTGTAACTGCCTGGCTCAGATGAGCCCCCTGAGTCAGCCCTTAACCCCAGTGTGCTGAAATTGTCAAAACGTGTTTTTCAGCAGAAATAAACACGTTTAGGCAACTTTGGTCACCCCCATGTAAGTTATAGGGCAGGAACAGCATAGTTTTCAAAACGTGTTTTTCAGCCCGAAATAAACGCGTTTTCTCAGCCCTTAGAATCGCAGTGTAACTGCCTGGCTCAGAAGAGCCCCCTCAGTCAGCCCTTATCCCCAGTGTGCTGAAATTGTCAAAACGTGTTTTTCAGCAGAAATAAACACGTTTAGGCAACTTTGGTCACCCCCATGTAAGTTATAGGGCAGGAACAGCACAGTTTTCAAAACGTGTTTTTCAGCCCGAAATAAACGCGTTTTCTCAGCCCTTAGAATCGCAGTGTAACTGCCTGGCTCAGGAGAGCCCCCTAAGTCAGCCCTTAACCCCAGTGTGCTGAAATTGTCAAAACGTGTTTTTCAGCAGAAATAAAGACGTTTAGGCAACTTTGGTCACCCCCATGTAAGTTATAGGGCAGGAACAGCACAGTTTTCAAAACGTGTTTTTCAGCCCGAAATAAACGCGTTTTCTCAGCCCTTAGAATCGCAGTGTAACTGCCTGGCTTAGAAGAGCCCCCTGAGTCAGCCCTTAACCCCAGTGTGCTGAAATTGTCAAAACGTGTTTTTCAGCAGAAATAAAGACGTTTAGGCAACTTTGGTCACCCCCATGTAAGTTATAGGGCAGGAACAGCACAGTTTTCAAAATGTGTTTTTCAGCCCGAAATAAACGCGTTTTCTCAGCCCTTAGAATCGCAGTGTAACTGCCTGGCTCAGAAGAGCCCCCTGTGTCAGCCCTTAACCCCAGTGTGCTGAAATTGTCAAAACGTGTTTTTCAGCAGAAATAAAGACGTTTAGGCAACTTTGGTCACCCCCATGTAAGTTATAGGGCAGGAACAGCACAGTTTTCAAAACGTGTTTTTCAGCCCGAAATAAACGCGTTTTCTCAGCCATTAGAATCGCAGTGTAACTGCCTGGCTCAGAAGAGCCCCCTGAGTCAGCCCTTAACCCCAGTGTGCTGAAATTGTCAAAACGTGTTTTTCAGCAGAAATAAACACGTTTAGGCAACTTTGGTCACCCCCATGTAAGTTATAGGGCAGGAACAGCATAGTTTTCAAAACGTGTTTTTCAGCCCGAAATAAACGCGTTTTCTCAGCCCTTAGAATCGCAGTGTAACTGCCTGGCTCAGAAGAGCCCCCTGAGTCAGCCCTTAACCCCAGTGTGCTGAAATTGTCAAAACGTGTTTTTCAGCAGAAATAAAGACGTTTAGGCAACTTTGGTCACCCCCATGTAAGTTATAGGGCAGGAACAGCACAGTTTTCAAAACGTGGTTTTCAGCCCGAAATAAACGCGTTTTCTCAGCCCTTAGAATCGCAGTGTAACTGCCTGGCTCAGAAGAGCCCCCTCAGTCAGCCCTTATCCCCAGTGTGCTGAAATTGTCAAAACGTGTTTTTCAGCAGAAATAAAGACGTTTAGGCAACTTTGGTCACCCCCATGTAAGTTATAGGGCAGGAACAGCATAGTTTTCAAAATGTGTTTTTCAGCCCGAAATAAACGCGTTTTCTCAGCCCTTAGAATCGCAGTGTAACTGCCTGGCTCAGAAGAGCCCCCTGAGTCAGCCCTTAACCCCAGTGTGCTGAAATTGTCAAAACTTGTTTTTCAGCAGAAATAAACACGTTTAGGCAACTTTGGTCACCCCCATGTAAGTTATAGGGCAGGAACAGCACAGTTTTCAAAACGTGTTTTTCAGCCCGAAATAAACGCGTTTTCTCAGCCCTTAGAATCGCAGTGTAACTGCCTGGCTCAGAAGAGCCCCCTGAGTCAGCCCTTAACCCCAGTGTGCTGAAATTGTCAAAACGTGTTTTTCAGCAGAAATAAACACGTTTAGGCAACTTTGGTCACCCCCATGTAAGTTATAGGGTAGGAACAGCACAGTTTTCAAAACGTGTTTTTCAGCCCGAAATAAACGCGTTTTCTCAGCCCTTAGAATCGCAGTGTAACTGCCTGGCTCAAAAGAGCCCCCTGTGTCAGCCCTTAACCCCAGTGTGCTGAAATTGTCAAAACGTGTTTTTCAGCAGAAATAAAGACGTTTAGGCAACTTTGGTCACCCCCATGTAAGTTATAGGGCAGGAACAGCACAGTTTTCAAAACGTGTTTTTCAGCCCGAAATAAACGCGTTTTCTCAGCCCTTAGAATCGCAGTGTAACTGCCTGGCTCAGAAGAGCCCCCTGAGTCAGCCCTTAACCCCAGTGTGCTGAAATTGTCAAAACGTGTTTTTCAGCAGAAATAAAGACGTTTAGGCAACTTTGGTCACCCCCATGTAAGTTATAGGGCAGGAACAGCACAGTTTTCAAAACGTGTTTTTCAGCCCGAAATAAACGCGTTTTCTCAGCCCTTAGAATCGCAGTGTAACTGCTTGGCTCAGAAGAGCCCCCTGAGTCAGCCCTTAACCCCAGTGTGCTGAAATTGTCAAAACGTGTTTTTCAGCAGAAATAAAGACGTTTAGGCAACTTTGGTCACCCCCATATAAGTTATAGGGCAGGAACAGCACAGTTTTCAAAACGAGTTTTTCAGTCCGAAATAAACGCGTTTTCTCAGCCCTTAGAATCGCAGTGTAACTGCCTGGCTCAGAAGAGCCCCCTGAGTCAGCCCTTAACCCCAGTGTGCTGAAATTGTCAAAACGTGTTTTTCAGCAGAAATAAAGACGTTTAGGCAACTTTGGTCACCCCCATGTAAGTTATAGGGCAGGAACAGCACAGTTTTCAAAACGTGTTTTTCAGCCCGAAATAAACGCGTTTACTCAGCCCTTAGAATCGCAGTGTAACTGCCTGGCTCAGAAGAGCCCCCTGAGTCAGCCCTTAACCCCAGTGTGCTGAAATTGTCAAAACGTGTTTTTCAGCAGAAATAAAGACGTTTAGGCAACTTTGGTCACCCCCATGTAAGTTATAACGCAGGAACAGCACAGTTTTCAAAACGTGTTTTTCAGCCCGAAATAAACGCGTTTTTTCAGCCCTTAGAATCGCAGTGTAACTGCCTGGCTCAGAAGAGCCCCCTGAGTCAGCCCTTAACCCCAGTGTGCTGAAATTGTCAAAACGTGTTTTTCAGCAGAAATAAACACGTTTAGGCAACTTTGGTCACCCCCATGTAAGTTATAGGGCAGGAACAGCACAGTTTTCAAAACGTGTTTTTCAGCCCGAAATAAACGCGTTTTGTCAGCCCTTAGAATCGCAGTGTAACTGCCTGGCTCAGAAGAGCCCCCTGAGTCAGCCCTTAACCCCAGTGTGCTGAAATTGTCAAAACGTGTTTTTCAGCAGAAATAAAGACGTTTAGGCAACTTTGGTCACCCCCATGTAAGTTATAGGGCAGGAACAGCATAGTTTTCAAAACGTGTTTTTCAGCCCGAAATAAACGCGTTTTCTCAGCCCTTAGAATCGCAGTGTAACTGCCTGGCTCAGAAGAGCCCCCTGAGTCAGCCCTTAACCCCAGTGTGCTGAAATTGTCAAAACGTGTTTTTCAGCAGAAATAAAGACGTTTAGGCAACTTTGGTCACCCCCATGTAAGTTATAGGGCAGGAACAGCACAGTTTTCAAAACGTGTTTTTCAGTCCGAAATAAACGCGTTTTCTCAGCCCTTAGAATCGCAGTGTAACTGCCTGGCTCAGAAGAGCCCCCTGAGTCAGCCCTTAACCCCAGTGTGCTGAAATTGTCAAAACGTGTTTTTCAGCAGAAATAAAGACGTTTAGGCAACTTTGGTCACCCCCATGTAAGTTATAACGCAGGAACAGCACAGTTTTCAAAACGTGTTTTTCAGCCCGAAATAAACGCGTTTTTTCAGCCCTTAGAATCGCAGTGTAACTGCCTGGCTCAGAAGAGCCCCCTGAGTCAGCCCTTAACCCCAGTGTGCTGAAATTGTCAAAACGTGTTTTTCAGCAGAAATAAACACGTTTAGGCAACTTTGGTCACCCCCATGTAAGTTATAGGGCAGGAACAGCACAGTTTTCAAAACGTGTTTTTCAGCCCGAAATAAACGCGTTTTCTCAGCCCTTAGAATCGCAGTGTAACTGCCTGGCTCAAAAGAGCCCCCTGTGTCAGCCCTTAACCCCAGTGTGCTGAAATTGTCAAAACGTGTTTTTCAGCAGAAATAAAGACGTTTAGGCAACTTTGGTCACCCCCATGTAAGTTATAGGGCAGGAACAGCACAGTTTTCAAAACGTGTTTTTCAGCCCGAAATAAACGCGTTTTCTCAGCCCTTAGAATCGCAGTGTAACTGCCTGGCTCAGAAGAGCCCCCTGAGTCAGCCCTTAACCCCAGTGTGCTGAAATTGTCAAAACGTGTTTTTCAGCAGAAATAAACACGTTTAGGCAACTTTGGTCACCCCCATGTAAGTTATAGGGCAGGAACAGCATAGTTTTCAAAACGTGTTTTTCAGCCCGAAATAAACGCGTTTTCTCAGCCCTTAGAATCGCAGTGTAACTGCCTGGCTCAGAAGAGCCCCCTGAGTCAGCCCTTAACCCCAGTGTGCTGAAATTGTCAAAACGTGTTTTTCAGCAGAAATAAAGACGTTTAGGCAACTTTGGTCACCCCCATGTAAGTTATAGGGCAGGAACAGCACAGTTTTCAAAACGTGGTTTTCAGCCCGAAATAAACGCGTTTTCTCAGCCCTTAGAATCGCAGTGTAACTGCCTGGCTCAGAAGAGCCCCCTCAGTCAGCCCTTATCCCCAGTGTGCTGAAATTGTCAAAACGTGTTTTTCAGCAGAAATAAAGACGTTTAGGCAACTTTGGTCACCCCCATGTAAGTTATAGGGCAGGAACAGCATAGTTTTCAAAATGTGTTTTTCAGCCCGAAATAAACGCGTTTTCTCAGCCCTTAGAATCGCAGTGTAACTGCCTGGCTCAGAAGAGCCCCCTGAGTCAGCCCTTAACCCCAGTGTGCTGAAATTGTCAAAACTTGTTTTTCAGCAGAAATAAACACGTTTAGGCAACTTTGGTCACCCCCATGTAAGTTATAGGGCAGGAACAGCACAGTTTTCAAAACGTGTTTTTCAGCCCGAAATAAACGCGTTTTCTCAGCCCTTAGAATCGCAGTGTAACTGCCTGGCTCAGAAGAGCCCCCTGAGTCAGCCCTTAACCCCAGTGTGCTGAAATTGTCAAAACGTGTTTTTCAGCAGAAATAAACACGTTTAGG